>NC_138769.1:464603710-464708710 GCF_965119305.1 Pelophylax lessonae
GCCATATCGCTGTTCTGTAAGTGACCTAAGAGAAACAATATTTTCTCTATAGCGGTCACCCTGACATGGAAGGGTTTGGTCACCCTGCCATAGCAGTCAGAGTCAGTTAACCCTACACTACACTACGGTCACCCTGGCACTTAACTCTTTCCCTACAGAAACTAGATTATTAAAGCTAACTAAAGTGGAAAATAGCACCCTAACTACACTAGATATCCCTTTCCTCACACTAAAAATTGCTAAATTACACTTTGAAGCAGAAGTAACAGAACTGCTTCCACTCTCTTCCATGTCCCTGTATTACAATGCTAGGAATTTGGCGGGGCTATCTTATATACTGGGGGGCGTATTCACTAATGATTGGCCTCTGGACCCCCTAGTCACTCCAATCACATTCCTAGCATTCTCCTGCCCCCTCAATTGGTTTTTACTGATGGTTCTGGTCCAATCACAGGGTTTTAAAGCCCATTTCCTGTCCCGTTGCATTTTGGTCGGTTCTGGTTGCCGAATTCCGAACTTTTTCAGCAAAAAGTTCGGAATTCGGCCGAATTTCGAACAGCCAATGTCCGGGACGAACCGATGGTCAACCCAAACCGTTCGATCATCCCTAGTGGTGACACAGCAGAGAAGGTGAATGGCAGTAGCCTTCTTTGTGAATGGAGCTTTTTTCAGGTCCGGCAGTGCGGCAGGCGTCGTAATTTGACAATGGATCTACATTGGGGGACATTGTTTTTTTATTTTTGGAAAAGGAATTGTCAAAATCTTTGTGTGTGTGATTTTATTTCTTCTTGACACTTTTTTTGGTGAAAGAGTAGGGGTACAATGTAGAGCCCCCCCGCCCCAAAATAACCCCCCCATGTGGAGGGCATGTGGCCTGGTATGGTTCAGGAGGGGGGCACTCACTCGTCCCCCCCTTTCCTTGGCCTGCCAGGCTGCATGCTCAAATAAAGGTCTAGTGTTTCAGGAGGGACCCCACACTTTTTTTTATTTTTAAATTTGCATGTGGCTCTCAAGAAAATCCACACCAACCCAAAGTGCCTGGCATGTATTGAGGGGGACCCCCACGCTGTTTTTTTTTTTTTTCACATTTTTGTATTGCTGGCAATGTTTTTTTATTTCAAGAAAGCTTGCAGCCTGGAAAATCAGTTTAAATGTAATTTTTTTTCTTTATATATGTCAGCTGCAGCAGGTTCTACACATGGTACAGATGTGCCACTTCACAGGCAGACTAAGGAGACCCCCCCGCCCAAGAAATAAATTTGAACATTTTTTTTTTATTTTTATTGTTTCACTTTAAGGATCATTAAAATCACTGCTTCTTTAAAAACAATTGTTTTAAAAAAATGTTTGTATTGAAACATGTCCCCCAGGGCAGTACCCAGGCCCCCATACTCTTTTTATGACCAATGCCTTGCATATAAGCCTTAAAAACAGGGACTTTTGATTTTTAAAGTTTGGTTCCTATAGACTTTATTAGGGTTCGCAGTTCGGGTTTGAACTTTTTCCATGTTCGGGGGTTCTGGTGCAAACTGAACCAAGGGGTTGTTTTACCTATCACTACTTATTTCATCAAAGTAGTCCAGTCTGTGAAATTGAGAGTTTCTGCATTGGCAAATTCAGTAATTTTCCATCAAAATCTGTTTCTCCTAAATCAATCCACTAATCCCTTATAATAAGGTAATTCAAACTTTTGTTGGTGAAGTACAGCATATAATGTCACAATTCTTTAAATTGTGCCAATTAGGTAATATATCATGTTGATAGATGATTCCAACTTCATGTGACTCTTGGATTTAGTAAAGGTAGAGGCAAAATTGTAGTGGTACAATAAGATGGACTTACCCATGGTAAAAACTCTACATCCAAGTATTAGCTGTTAAAATGTAATTTACATATTATTTTAGGTATCATCTGGTTTAGTATAAGCATTGAAAGGATTCTATAGATAAATAGTATTTATCCTTCTCAGTCTGTAGCACTTTAAAGTCATGTTTTAAGCCATGCCATTTTGTCTTAGTTTCGAATATAGTTATGGTTAGAACACTTGTCAGGCTTTTCTTTGTGTTAGTGTCCCTGTTGGGGATAATTTCCCCTTTCAATGTAAGCAGGAGAGCACACCATGGTCAGTTCTCTAGCTATGCTGGGAACTCAGTGTGCTCTCCTCCAATGATCAGACTTATCCTGACACCCCCCCCCCCCCCCCACCCCACTGCATAGTCATGCACTGGGATGCTCAGTCTGCTTCCCCTTCCCCAAGTTTTTATGCAGCTGAGAACATAGAGAATGTGATCATTTATAAAAAGGGGGAAAAGGTATTAATAATGTTTTTTTATATCTATAAAAAAATGTTTTGCCTTTATTTCTATTTTAAACTGAGTGGATTGTTTTTCAAGGTGATCATGTACAATCCCTTTAGTACAGCAAACACAAACATGTCCAACAGGTGTTGGCTTAATTTTTTTCTTTACTACTATAATGTATACAGTATGAAACAGCCTACCAAATTTAGGTGATTTTCTGTATAGAAAATTGTAGAAGGAAATAGAACCCTATATGCATATTGTTACCCATAAGTTATATTTTGAGATTTAATATATCTCAGATATGATTTGGGTTAAAAAGGGTTCTTTGATGTGTTACACCTGAATACCTAGTGCATAAATACATATATAACTTATCTATGTAAAGTGCCTACGTGCTTCACAAGGTGTTCTTAACGTGTGATCAAAATTTAAGTGCATTAGTCCTTAGAAAAAATATATAAAAAAAAACCCAAATAATTATAAATAATTTAGAAAACCTACCACCTCCTCCTTCACCACCAGGATGGGCAGCTGCATGAACCTACCAGATGGTAGGTTTTCTTAAACTGAGGTGGATATCAGTGAGGGAGGTCATCAACCTAGCTTTGGCCGGGGTGGCTGGATCACAAGTCTGTCTGACCAAAATTACAAATCTTTTAGCAGGTTTAACCGGGATATCCTGTATACTGAATCTCAGACCGCCGATTGCTGTCGTTTTCTGAGTAAGTGATCTGTTTTATTCAATAAAATTATTCAAACTGGTATACTGTGGGTTGTTGGAATTTATCTTTCCATGTAAATGAGTAAACCCCAAGGATAGATGACCACGGACCCTGAGGGACAGAGCCAGACACTATCACCGCTGTAAGAGGCTTGAGACCCCCCTGTGGGGAAGGATTTGTGAATACCTTGTGAAGCACCATTGTGAGAGGCTTGAGGGAAGGATTTGTGGTGAGTGTGGGAACATCGGGGAGAACACCATCTGTTCACTGCAAGCACCAAATTTTTTTGAAGCACGGGGAAGAGCATTTATTACTTTGTTGGAAGATAGATGGACTACTATTACTGCTGATATTTGAACTTAATTTTATTAACAATATTGATAATCTATTTGACACAGTTTTATCCAGAGATTTTCCAGGAAGATCTCAGAGATTTTTGTGAAACAGGGTGTTATTTAAATCACTGGTATAATATTTCACAACTATTCACAAAGGCACTCAGTCACTTTATAATTATTTGAAATTATTTGTTCTTTTTTTATATTTATTTTTTTCTAAGGACTAATGCACCTCTATTTTTATCACACGTTGACAAAACCTTGTGAAACACATGGGCACTTTCAATAGATAAGTTATATATGTATTTATGCACCAGGTATTCAGGTGTAACACATCTGTCTTAGCACCATACACAGGGTCAAAGCGGCTCAGAAGAACATACAATTACCAGCAACCCTCAAGGGGGCAATGCTACAACTAAAACCTGCAGACTGTGTTCACACAAATGGGTACATCTAACTACAGTATAGCAAAATATTAGTGAAAACCAAAACCCAATGTCTCATACCACTAAGTTTATATATATATATATATATATATATATATATATAAATATATATATATATATATATATATAATGTACAGGACACTCGGAATGTGTCCTGGATGGCAGGTACATTTCCCCCATGTTTTAGTTGTGATCCCTTTAATGGGGTCAGTTGCAGAGCTTTTGTGGTACTCAGGGGTTAAGTCCCAGGTGAGGGAGGCTTGAAAGACAGCAGAGGGAAATCAGCACCTGTGTCAAGGAAGTGAATGGGAGAGAGAGAGAGAGAGACTCACAAGCTGTATAGTGAGTGGAAGCTCTCAGACAAGCTGAGACATGGGCTGTTAACTTTACCCCTGTGTGGCCTGCCTGGCACCCTGACTTTGGAGGAGTCTGACCCCTGTATGGGACCAAAGACTAGTGGTGAGCCTGCTGCTTTATTACCAATACCAGGATTTGGACTGTTTATATACTTTGGCTGAAGTAAGCTGCCTTTTGTTTTTCTGGGATTCAAATAAATTAACTGTTTTGCTTTCACCAAACTGGCTGGCGGTCATTCCAGAGCTACCCCAGGTTACAATATATACTGTATATATATATATATATATATATATATATATATACTGTATATATATATATATATATATATATATACACAGTATCTCACAAAACTGCGTACACCCCTCACATTTTTGTAAATATTTTATTATAACTTTTCATGTGACAACACTGAATAAATTACACTTTGCTACAATGTAAAGTAGTGAGTGTACAGATTGTATAACAGTGTAAATTTGCTGTCCCCTCAAAATAACTCAACACAGCCATTAATGTCTAAACCGCTGGCAACAAAAATGAGTACACCCCTAAGTGGAAATGTCCAAATTGGGCCCGAAGTGTCAATATTTTGTGTAGCCGCCATTATTTTCCAGCACTGCCTTAACCCTCTTGGGCATGGAGTTCACCAGAGCTTCACAGGTTGCCACTGAAGTCCTCTGAAGAAGATAGAAGAAGATGAAGATATTACAGAGCTGGTGGATGTTAGAGACCTTGTGCTCTTCCACCTTACGTTTGAGGATGCTCAATAGGGTTTAGGTCTGGAGAGATGCTTGGCCAGTCCATCACCTTTACCCTCAGCTTCTTTAGCAAGGCAGTGGTTGTCTTGGAGGTGTGCTTGGGGTCATTGTTATGTTGTAATACTGCCCTAGAGCCCAGTCTCTGAAGGGAAGGGATCATGCTCTTCTTCAGTATGTCATAGTACATGTTGGCATTTATGGTTTCCTCAATGAACTGTAGCTCCCCAGTGCTGGCAGCCCCAGATCATGACACGCCCACCACCATGCTTGACTATAGGCAAGACACACTTGTCTTTATACTCCTCACCTGGTTGCCGCCATACGTGCTTGACACCATCGGAAACCAATTGAGTTTATTGAGACCACAGGACATGGTTCCAGTAATCCATGTCCTTAGTCTGCTTGTCTCCAGCAAACTGTTTGCGGGCTTTCTTGTGCATCATCTTTAGAAGAGGCTTCCTTCTGGGAAGACATGCAGACCAATTTGATGCAGTGTGTGGCGTGTGGTCTTATCATTGACAGGCTGACCCCCCACCTCTTCAACCTCTGCAGCAATGCTTGCAGCACTCATACCTAAATTTCCCAAAGACAACCTCAGGATATGACGCTGAGCACATGCACTTAACTTCTTTGGTCGACCACTGTGAGGCCTGTTCTGAGTGGAACCTGTCCTGTTAAACCGCTGTATGGTATTGGCCACCGTGCTGCAGCTCAGTATCAGGGTCTTGGCAATCTTCTTATAGCTTAGACCATCTTTATGTAAAGCAACAATTCTTTTTTTCAGATCCTCAGTGAGTTCTTTGCCCTAAGGTGCCATGTTGAACTTCCAGTGACCAGTATGAGAGAGTGAGAGCGATAACACCAAATTTAACACACCTGCTCCCCATTCACACCTGGGACCTTGTAACACTAACGAGTCACATCACACCAGGGAAGGAAAATGGCTATTTGGGCCCAATTTGGACATTTTCACTTAGGGGTGTACTCACGTTTGTTGCCAGCAGTTTAGACATTAATGGCTGTGTGTTGAGTTATTTTGAGGGGGAAACCAAATATATACTGTTATACAAGCTGTACACTCACTACTTTACATTGTAGCAAAGTGTAATTTCTTCAGTGTTGTCACATGAAAAGATATAATAAAATATTTACAAAAATGTGATGGGTGTACTCCCTTTTGATAGATACTGTACATATCTATTTACAGCTGCTAATGGAGATTACACATAAACTCCTCATAACATAAGCTCCTCATAAGGCAACAATATGCTAACAAGTATATATTTTA
The DNA here is from genome assembly GCF_965119305.1 of Pelophylax lessonae. Lineage (NCBI taxonomy): Eukaryota > Metazoa > Chordata > Amphibia > Anura > Ranidae > Pelophylax > Pelophylax lessonae. Next base: position 464,609,923 of record NC_138769.1, read on the forward strand.
CATTGCAAGAAGAAGCAGAAGCACATATGCTATTACTTTTTTTATTTCTGATTGTTCAGTTTTCATGGGTGGGATATCTGTCAAAAATTGAAATCATGATAGAAACATTATGCTTCATGGTATCACCAACCACATAGACTCCCTCCAGAGGTGGTTCTGGCCAGCTCAGTAGATTGCTTTTAAAAAAAGCCTGGATTCTTTCCTAGGTGTAAATAATATAACTGGGTACTCACATTTTTAAGTAAAATTGATCCAGAGAATATTTGATTGCCTCTTGGGGGATCAGGAAAGATGTTTTTCCCCTGCTGTAGAAAATTGGGTCATGATTTGCTGTTCTTTTTTTTTTGCCTTCCTCTGGATCAACTGCGGGTATAGGATTGTGAATATGGGATTGTATGGTTGTGCTTTCTTTACTGTTTTTTGTTTTTTATTGGTTGAGCCAGATGGACTTGTGTCTTTTTTTCAACCTGACTAACTATGTGAGTAACTATGTAACATACCCAGTGTTATCATTGGGTGTAAGTCAGTTTGTTGGAGAAGGGCATTCATACAAAGTACATGTGGAAAAGCCCTGTAAGAAAGAATAACAGGATATACAATATGAGAGAATGACAATTACTTTACCATTCAATTTAGTTCAGAATTGAATGAAGTGAAATACATTGTTTTTATGTGCTTGCTAATACTAAAAGGCAATGATGATTTGAATATAATCTTCAGGTGTAGCTTTGTTTACCCTAGCTTTTTTTTAATCAAAGGGAAGCCCACTCACGTGGTTGAACGCTGGTGGGATGTTTAATTGTGGTGTTGCCATTGTTTCAGCTGACTATATTGGAGATTCGTGTTGTCTTCAGTCTTTTGTGAATGGTAGTTCATTTAAATTAGACAAATAGTTAATTGTCAAACTACAGTAGATATGTCATCTATGTGATTTCCTGTATCACGTATAAGAAATATTATTTTAAGATATGTGTTCATCTTAGAGATCAATTTTCTAAAATTAAAACTACCAAAAGCACTCATTTCAGGTTAGGTAACTGGAGGAAGGAATGTGACAGACCTTTGTTGACTTTGGGTATAAAATCTATAAATTAAGTATACCAACTTTTTAAGTATAGCCATCCTGTGTGTTTAAAAGGCTGCATATTTTCAATATACTGAGTGGAATTTGCATTTTCTATGTATATATACTTGAAGTATAACTGAAATTATAATACTGGTGTTCATGAAGAGAGGATATCTCTATAAATTAATTTGGGATTCTATTTAAACATCCCCGTATCTAAGAGTGTATCTGTCAAAAGACAATTTCTTTTTAGAAGCAACTTCTTTTAAAAATTACAGTATTATGCTTCTGATTATTTCATGATTTAGTAATCAAGTCTGTCCATTGTTTTATGCACCACATGTTTTACATTTCACATTATACATTGCCCATCTTGATATAGACAGAACTCAATAAGGTGCTTGAAGCACAGTAGACTATGTAAGTAGCTGATCATCCACAGTCTGCTTATTTAGCCTGGAGGAACTTAGTAGATCTTTGTGAATAATCAAAATGCTATTCCTGGCAAGGCTTGGGTTACCTTTACTAAATGTTCTATCAATTTGACAAAGCAATTAAGTATTGGATTACTTTTACTTAATAATTGCAATCATAAAAAATACCTCACGTAAGGAACTGCTAAATACAACTAAATGATTGTATAGTACGCTTAATAATATAGGGATACATTTAGGATTAATTATGTTTAAAAAAAAATACTATTTTATCATGTCTATTTCAGTTTAGTTTCAAAAACTGGATTGATAACAGTCCATCCTTATATTGTAACACAGCTATATCTGTGACAGGAAGACTGCAAGAAGGCTCTTATGATATATTCAAATATATCTTTTTGCTTAAAGTGATACTAAAGTCTCAATTTTTTTTGTTAAAAATAACAAACATGCTATACTTACCTGCTCTGTGCAGTTGGTTTTGCACAGAGTAGCCTGGATCCTCCTCTTCTCGAGTCCCTCCCCGGAGCTCCTGGCCCCACCCTCCTGCCGAGTGTCCCCACAGCAAGCAGCTTGCTATTGGGGCATCTTAGCTGAGCCCGAGCTCTTTGTGTCTGTTTAGACACAGAGCCACGGCCTGCCCCCCCCCTCTATCCTCATTGGCTCAGTTACTTTGCTTGACAGCAGCAGGTGCCAATGGTGCTTCGCTGCAGTCTCAGCCAATCAGGAGGGGGAGTCTCTCTTGCAACATGACTGAATTGAGATGAGGCTTGTGTAAGTATTAGGGGGCTGAAAGAGGCTGCTGCACGCAGAAGGATTTTTTTCTTGATGCATAGAATGGATTAAGATAAAAAAAACTTTCTGCCTTTACAACTTCTGCTTTGCTCAAGCATAGTTTCCCTTAAAAAGCAAATTAAAGTCCTTGCATGTCCCACAAAGACTCTTGGTGCCAATAGAACACACAACGTTTTTGTCATACTATAAAAAATAAAAAATCCAATTAAACATGTGTGAATTAGTATTTGTAACCACTCAGCACAGCGGATAGGAAGACTCCAGACAGGTCTTTGCTATGCCCATGTCACATTTATCAAATGTGAGTGCTTTTATGCTTTTAACCTAATAAATACTCAGAGCCTACTGCACTTAGAGATGCCTTGTCTTTTTATCTTTATCACTTTCAGAGCAGCTTCTCCTCTCCAGTGCTGCCGAAGTGCAGTGTCTCACCTAAAGCCTGCTGTATTCCACGGAAGCGCCCATACAACAAACCCTTTTTCTCTGAATTAGTATTTATGTTTAAATGTTTAAATTCCATTATAACACAGGTCTGAAAAAAAATGTATATAGAATTTCCTTTGAATTGTGTAGGACAAGCGTTTGAATGAGGCTTAGTAATGCATTTGTCCAAAATATCCTTTTATGTTTTGGGCAGTATTTCATTTAATAAAATTGGAACATTTTATTCTGCATCCCAAAGTCTCTTTGCTCAAATTTTTTTTTCCATAATATTTTTAGGGGTGAGTTTTTTGAAATTCTGTAAGTGCACAAGTATTTTACACATATTTGGTTTTGCAGAAGAGCAACAATTTAGTTCTTTTTTCCAAAGAGAGATTTCTTCTAAAGTTAGGCTCCATGTTGATAAATTAAAGATCTTTACTGTTCTTTGGCCTTTTTTTTACATTGTACTGTGGATCTTTTTATATTTCTCCCTCCTCTACATGCTCTTTGCCACATTCTATAAAGTTGTATTTTTAGTCCTAGTGGAGTAAAGAAAGTTGTGATTTTCTTCATTTTTGGGGGGTTGTGATGTAATTTGATCTTGGTCATGTTTGAAGGAAGATCTAAAATTTAACCAGTAAATTAACTAAATGTTGAATATCACTGATTATATCATCTACTTTGTAAAGTGGCTACTCAACTTGATGTACTGGAATTTCTTCCTTGTCCAGAATGGAGGTTGGTTTTACAGTTATCAACTGGACTTTCCAATATCATCTTCAACTCTAGGTAATAGATGCATGGCATCATTTCTAAATGTGATTTCTTTGGAAACCTAGTGTTTGTTCTCTAGATGTTCTATTATGTGTCATCAAAGAGCAATTACTAAAAGTCTATGTTGAAATACTTGACTTGAACTGTCCAGAATAATTGGATATACTGATACTTAGCTGACACAGCCTTTGTAAGTTTGTTTTCTATCTATTAGAATAAAACTGTGCTGATGTGAGATTCTCTTGTTTCGTCATCCTCCTGTCACCATTATGAGATAAGGATTATAATATATATTTTCTGTATTCCCATAGTTTTCCTTGTGGATAGTTGTGTCCAGTCCATTTTTAATTTACACAAAATAGTTTTACCTAATGATAGATAACCAACGTGTATAACTTTTAAACATGATGTTGTTTACTTCAGGAAGAATTAAAAAAAAAAACACTAGATCAGCAAGCCATCTTTAGGTTATCAGACAAAAGGTGGTAATTGGATCTGCATATACAATCTGACCCTCCACTGATCTTTTGTATCCAACAAACAAGCATGTTTGAATAAGCCATTTGTGCCTATGGAGGGAGATGGATTTCCCTGTAGGTAATCCTATACCGCTGCTTTGCAGTGATGATGGGAACATGCCTGGGTTCAGCTCGAGCAGGGTTCAGCAAACGTTACTAAAGTGTGAGTGACAAATATGAACCCAAATGAAGTCAATTAGAGACGAATGTTAACCACTTCAGCCCCAGAATGTTTTACCCCCTTTAATGACCTGGCCATTTTTTTACGATACGGCACTGAGTTACTTTAACTGGCAATTGCGCATACGAGCGACACTGTACCCAAATAATTTTTTCTTCACACAAATAGAGCTGTCTTTTGGTGGTATTTGATCACCTCTGTGGTTTTTATTGTTTGTGCTATAAACAAAAAAGAGTGACAATTTTGAAAAAAAAAAAACAATATTTTTTTTACTTTCTGCTATAAAACACATCCAATAAAAAAAATGTTAAAAATCTACTTTCTTCATCAATTTAGGCCAATATGTATTCTGCTACATATTTTTGGAAAAAAAAAATCCAAATACGCGTATATTGATTGGTTGGGATGGGATTTTTTTATGGATTTTTTTATTTATTTATTTTTATTTTTTCACTAGTAATGGCGGCGATCAGCGATTTTTAGCAGGACTGCGACATTGCAGAGGACAAATCGGACACCTAACTGACACTTTTGACACTTTTTTAGGGACCAGTGACATTATTACAGTGATCAGTGCTACAAATACGCACTGTTACTGTGCTAATGACACTGGCAGGGAAGGGGTTAACATCAGGGGCGCTCAAAAGGTTAAATGTGTGCCTAGGGGGTGCTTGCTAACTGTGTGGGGGTTGCTCTGACTGGGGGAAGACAGAGATCCATCTTCCTACTTAGCAGGAACACAAGATCTCTATCTTCTCCACTGTCAGAACATCGATCTGCTTTGTTTACATAAGCAGATCGCCGTTCTGCCTCTCAGGGGAACGATCGCAGGTGGCTGGCAGACATCAGGTTTGCTGGACCCACTGACTGGCTCCCCCTCTGTCCAAACAGCACACTATTTGTAAGTGATTTTGCGCAATAGAGCCAACCTGCCGCAGTACATGTACGTTAGGCGGTCAGCAAGTGGTTAAAAAACAGTAATGACAATGTTCTAGGATAATAAGAACAGGGTTGCCAAAAAAAGGGCATGAGAGGTTGGGCACTGCCCTGATGAATATGTACCAAAGCAAAAAATAAAATGTAAACTTCAGAATGACAGGGAGCAGCATAAAACATTAAAAACACAAACCTCAATAAATAATATGCCTGGGGGACATTGCCTGTCAAGTAGCACCCTTGCACAATGTATACAACCCACTAAAGCTAAAAATGACAGTTAAAAACAAACTATTACAGGTCCCAGCTGTTTGTGAACAGAGCAGCCAGGGGTTATATTTATTTATACCAGACCCTTCTCCTAAATTAGGGTTTAATGTAGATGGTAATGGAAGTTCAAGTCTGGTACTAATTTTAAATGGGATCCCATGCAAGAAAAACTGCATGAGGTTACCCCCTAAATTCTATACCAGACCCTTTGGGTTGGGTATGAATTATAAGGGTGAACCCCCTGTAAAAAAAAAAGGTCAAGCATGCCCCCCCCCATTTCAAAATGACATCGTCCAGTGATATAGATCAACGTCAAAAGCAGTGCCCACCAAAAGAATAAAATCTTAATGCAACAGCGGCTAGTCACTGAATGACAGTTCTCTGGGCTTTAATTAGCAAGATAAGGAAAGGGGCGGGGATAATGGTGATATCATTGCCCAAATATGGCCATGGTCATATGGTGCAAGCACCCACTGCTTTCATTAGCAGCAGAAAGCTGTCAGTGCCCAGGACATTCCGCATTCTGAGGAACATCAGAATAAGCTTTTAGATTATAAGCTCTAACGAGCAGGGCCCTCTGATTCCTTTTGTATCAAATTGTATTGTAACTATAATGTCTGCCTTTATTTTGTAAAGCGCTGCGCAAACTGTTGGCGCTATAAAAGTCCTGTATAATAATAAGGAATATTCAATTTGAACTTTTGCTTGAACTGAACTTTTAGCTCATCCCAGACAGAGGAATTTTCACTGCTGGCTACTGTATTCAGACAGCATCTGTATACGACCCCCCTGACGACGTCAGATGTGTGACGAAACACGTAGGAGGAGCTTGCGGTACGTCACGCTGCTACGGACGGCGGCCATATCCCTGGTTGGATACCGGTCTAAGGAGTTCTCAGGAGATTCTATTATACATGCCTTGCTTTCTCCGTCAAACTGTAAGTTGCCAATTGTCTTTTCATGTGCAATAAAGTTCCCTGACATTATTACACTATGGGAGCTGTCCTTTTCTCCGCATGATCGCTATATATTTTTGTGGGATGAGTGGGTACGATCGAGGAAGGAGCAGCAGTGAGACCTCTCTTGGTGTACAATTGTGTCTGACCTTCTGTTCTCTATGATCCCTGTAATAAGGATCATAGCGTTCCGGTAAGAGGCCAAATAATCTTTTATGGTGGTGGCTGTCTCTGCACCGGGCTTCTGGCTGTGGAAGATCTGTTTGTGTATATTCAAGATTATGTAGCACAACTTTCTATGGAATCTTCTTTACTTCTATTGAATTATAATGTCCTATATGGCTATATAATGGACTGATGGACTCATTATTTTTATTGAAAGATCATAGCGCTACACCATTATCTATGTATAAAAATGTAAACAACAAAATATAGAAAAGGCAAGACAGACATGCAAAACTTATACACACTAAATAACATTATATCTATCCTTGTGCATTTTAGAATAACTTTACTTTATTTGCACATCCAGGAAATGTTTTAGGGATATTCATTTACTTACAGTTTTTACGTATTTAGGGTGTAACATGCAACATGTTTGTATAAAGACCCTGCCCTCACCCCCCCCCCCCAGTATCCCCCATGAAAGAGAGCGAGGGGTCGTCTCCCCACACCCACTGTCACAATTTAAAAAGAGCATGTCTGTCATTCACAGAGTTCTGAGTGAACTGTCAGGGCACTGGTGACGAGCTCTCTCTTGGTTCATTGACACTTACTGCACTTCAGTAACTCTCTGCCTGTATGGAAGTTATAGGCAGACAGCTACACTGAGTGTCTGCAGAATCCTGGCATTGCACCCACAGATTGTGGGTGCAATGCTTTAGTGGTTGCAATATAAAAAAATTTCCAGCAACATGCTGCCCATTTAATATTTGTTTTACAAAAGGTGAACTTCGTCTTTAATGTATTTTCTATTTGTAGATGTATATATTATACTGTACAAAATTTTTGAAAGTATTCATCTTGTTACACACATAGCATACATGTTTATGTTTATACAGTGTTTGCTTGAGTAAAAAGCTTTTCTTTAAAGATTGTAATAATGCCAATGTCCATTGAGATACACTTAAACTAATGGCTATATACACAGTATTGGCACTTTTCCACTGCAAGTACCGGCTAGTACCGGCTCGGCTCTACTCGGGCCTGCTTGGCCCAGTTTGCTTTTCCACTGCGGTACCGCATGGTATAGTGTTGGAACGGTTCGGTACGGTATAGGTTTGCTTTTCCATTAAAGTAGTACTAAAGTTAAGTGGGTGGGATAACAACGGGGTTGGTGTGATTCTCTGACCAATCAGTGGCTAGTAGTGACTGCATGCAAAGGATTGTGGGATATGGTACCAGTTTGGTACCTGTTGGAACCACAATCGAGTAGGTACTGTTTTTTCAGAGCCGTACCGTACCGTTCGGTTCCATGCAGTGGAAAAGCAAACCTATACCGTACCGTACCGAACCGTTCCGACCCTATACCATGCGGTACCGCAGTGGAAAAGCACAAAAGCGTGCCGAACCGGTACGGTTCCATGCAGTGGAAAAGCGCCATATGTGGAGACTTTTACATATAGTGCACCAAGGAGGAGCAAACCTCCACAAATTGACGTACCTTGGAAAGTCCATCGAGAAAAAACTGTAGGATGGCATTAATTTATTGAAAAATGATTGTTTTATTTAGGAAAGTCTCAGAAACAGACATTTTTTAAAAAAAGATCACATTGCTTTATTTATGGAATTTTAAAGTCAAATATTTAAAGGGTCTCATTCGATAAAAAGTTGATGTTGTATGGCTATAATCTTAATTGATATTTTAAATGAAGACATACAATCTGTTTTTAATTTGGCAGTTTATATGCATGTGGTCTTTTGTTTGCTCCAGCTATATTGCTTGTAAAGAAATTCCCATTTAAAATGTTATTATTTATACTTGTTTTAAGTAAAATCTGGATATTATTTACACTCTGTTCAATGAATAGGCGATTTAATGTTAATTAAAATAAAGGTAATGATGCACTATTAAAATACAATCTTTTTATATAAGCACTAAGTCAATTTGTCTAGTGCTTTACTAATGTGTTTCTACTCTGTTCACCATTTATGTTCTGCTTGCTACACTTTCCTACAAAAACCAATGGCAAAGATTAATTATAACACTTGTATATATTTAGACAAGTAAAACAAAAAATTAAGCTGAGTTATAATGTAAATACTAAGAAAGAGATACAATGTTAGTACATAAACATCTGCTTATAACAAATGCCAAATATACAGTATAGTTTTATTCGGTTCCTCAGTACTAGTCCTTTTATTTAATGTGTAATGCATTAATAATTCCAAAGGTCCAAATATCTTAGGCAAATGTTCAGTTAATACAGCAATGAAAAGGTTCTTCTGGACACCAATTATGGACAAAAGTCAAGTAAAAGGGTAATTTCTTCTTATGTGATATAAAAGAATAATCACTTAAACACTAGAGATTGGCCTAACACACCCCAGTTTGCTTTGCACCAGAACTCCTGAACATGGAAAAAGTTCAGACCAGCACCGCAAACCCTATCAAAGTCTATGGGACCGTAACTTCAAAAATCAAAAGTTCCCATTTTTAGGGCATATATGCAAGTTATTGGACATAAAAAGGGTATGGGGATCCAGGTACTGCCCTGGAGAACATATATCAATGCAATGTTTTTTTTTTTTAAATATGATTTTTAAAGAAGCAGTGATTTTAATGATGCTTAAAGTGAAACAATAAAACATTAAAATGTCCTTTAATTAAAGTGCCTGGGGGTCCCCTTAGTCTGCCTGTAAAGTGATGCATCTGCACCGTGTATAGAACCTGCTGTAGCAAAACTGAAATATAGGAAGAAATAAAAATGACACTGAAATAGATTTTCCCGACTGCAAGCTTTCTTAAAAAAACAATTACCAGCAATACAAAAATATGAAAGAAAAAAATAAATGGAGTGGGGTGCCCCAATATCCATACCAGACCCTTTTCTGAGCATGCAGCCTGGCAGGCCAGGAAAGCTCCCCCCCCCCCCACTTCCTAAATCATACCAGGTAACATGCCCTCAACATGGGGGGCTGGCTTTATAAAACCCTTATACATTATGTACATACTGCACCAAAAGAGGCTTTCTGGTATTTACCCCACATATGGGCAAGGCATTTGGGTAGCATGAATTAATAGATCTTTAAAGGTTCCTCTTATGCTGGAACCTTCAGGAAGCCCAAACGGAGAGCCCCTAGAGCCGTGATGGCGAACCTTGGCCCCCAAGATATTTTGGAACTACATTTCCCATGATGCTCATGCACTCTGCAGAGCAGTTGACCATCATGGGAAATGTAGTTCCAAAACATCTGGGGTGCCAAGGTTTACTATTACTGCCCTAGAGGTACAGAGGAGGAAGAGGTATTGGTTACTATCTCCATCTGGGGGGGATTATTATATACAGGCTATATGACATCAACCTAGAGGTAAGAGTTCTGTGAGCACAGAGCTCTGTAGTGGCACACATTGTGTGGAATTTAAAGGCACTGAAGGTGTTAAGAGATTGCAGTGCTGGCTATTTTATGGAACAAGATTTACAATATTAGTAAAATGGTTGATAGCACGATACTGAACTGTACAGACCTATTAATATAGTTCTTCTTTAAATGTTTTTAGAATATTTTGTGTTATATTGTATGGGCTGTTGATTTACTTTTATAGATTGTAGGCATTAACCACTTTACCACTAGAGCATTTTGCTGTCTTACGTCTGGGCCACTTTTTGCGATTCGGCACTGTGCAACTTTAACTGACAATTGCGCGGTCGTGCGACGCCATACCTAAACAAAATTTACGTCCTTTTTTTCTCACAAACAGAGCTTCCTTTTGGTGGTATTTGATCACCTGTGCGATTTTTACTTTTTGCGCTATAAACAAAAAAAGAGCGTAAATTTTGAAAAAACAACAATATTTTTCACATTTTTTTATATGAAATTCCCCCCAAAAAAATGTAAAAATCAAAATTGTTTTAAATTTTTGGCCAATTTGTTTTCTGCTACCTATGTTTGGTAAAAAAATTCACAATAAGCGTATTTTGATTGGTTTGCGCAAAAGTTATTGCGTTTACTAACAAAGGGAAAGATTTCTGTCATTTTTGGTGTTTTTTTTTTTAACGCGTAATGGCGGCGATCTGCGATTTTTTTTGCGGGACTGCGACATTTCGGCGGACAGATCGGACCCTTGACTGGCATTTTTGACACTTTTGGGGGTACCAGTGACATTACTGCAGTAATCAGTGCTATATATATGCACTGTTACTGTAAAAATGACACTGGCAGGGAAGGGGTTAATTTTATTGGAGAGGGAGGGGTTAATGTATGCCTGGTGCTTACTGACGTGTGGGGGGGGGAGGTGACTGTGTGACACAAGGACAGATCCAGGGTTCAGCTACGCTGAACCCTGCAATCTGACCCTGCCTGTCACTTGGGAGATCCGCCTGCTTGTGTTTACACAAGCAGGCGGATCTCCACACTAGATCCCTGACGATCGGGGAAGAGCAGAGGCGATCGCCGCTGCTCCTCCCCTGGCCCGACTCCCGCTGTGACTGAAAACAGCGGGAGCGAGCCTCCGGTGGCGCGCAAGCGCCGCCCACAAGGGGAGTGTCTGACGACGTAGTACTACGTCGTCAGACGATAACGAGCCACTTTACCGTAGTACTACGGTACTCAGCGGTAAAGTGGTTAAAGTGGTTCTAACGGCACTGGTGCGCAGTCATGTTGAAACAGGAAGGGGCCATCCCCAAACTGTTCCTACAAAGTTAGGAGCATAAAGTTGTCCAAAATGTCTTGGTATGCTGACACCTTAAGAATTCCCTTCACTGGAACTAGGGGAACAAGCCCAACCCCTGAAAATCAACCCCACACCATAATCCCCCCTCCACCAAATGATTTGGCCAATGCACAAAGCAAGGTCCATAAAGACAAGGCTGAGCAAGTTTGGGGTGAAGGAGTTTGACTGGCCTGCACAGAGTTCTGTCCTAAATCCGATAGAAAACTTTTGGGATAAATTAAAGTGAAGACTGCGAGCCAGGACTTCTCATCCACATCAGTGCCTGACCTCACAAATATGCTTCTGAAAGAATGGTCAAACATTCCCATAGACACCCTCCTAGACCTCCTAAACCTTGTGGACAGCCTTCCCAGAAGAGTTGAAGCTGTTATAGCTGCAAAGGGTGGGTCAACTCAATATTGAACCCTACAGACTAAAACTGGGAAGCCATTTATGTTCATGTGTATGTAAAGGCAATACTTTTGCTAATTAATAATTTTTTTGGATTGACCTAATCACATGAGCATACATTTTTGATTCAGTGCTTAAACCACTTGCCAACCTCCTACAGGTGAAATCACGCTCCTGTATGTGATCACCTCTTCCGGGTTTGCAGTATGCACACGCATTGCAGGTGACCAGCTCCTGCTGTGATTGGGCACAATGGGAGCCAATCAGCCGGGACCTGCCGATCATTCCCGACAGAGGCAGAACGGCGGTCTGCCTATGTAAACAAGGCAGATCACCGTTCTGTGACAAGGGAAGACAGAGATCCTGTGTTTCTGCTAAGCAGGAACATGGATCTCTGTCTTCCTACAGTACAAGCACCCACACACAGTTAGTCAGCACTCACTAGGGACACATTTAACTCTGTGATTGCGCCTGATAATAACCCCTTCCCTGCCAGTGTCATTAGTACAGTGAGAGTGCATATTTTTAGCACTGCATTGGTGTCAATGATCCCCAAAAACTGTTACGGGAATGATTGTGTCTGATTTGTCCACCGCAATGTCACAGTTCTGCTATAAGTCGCTGATTGCTGCAATTACTAGTAAAAAATAAATAAAGATTTAATAAAAATATCCCATAGTTTGTAGATGCTATAACCTTTGCGCAAACCAATCAATATACGCTTATTGGGATTTTCTTTTACCAAAAACATGTAACAGAATACATATTGGCCTAAACTGATGAAGGAATTAAATTTTTTACATTTTTTTTATTGGATATGTTTTATAGCAGAGAGTAAAAAAAATAGTTCCCTGACAGACTCCATGGCAGCATACGTATCGAGTTTAGTCCCACCTCCAAACCTACCCTATAGGACACCCACTCCCATAAATCTTTGCACCTGTTCAGCACACATGCTCCTTTTTTGTCCTCCTACGGATTACCTGTATCCTACCCGGTGGATCTCAGGAGATGGATGACTCTGCCAAACTGGTATTGAGTGTTTCTCCAATAAGCCCCAGCTGTTGCGGGATATGGAGTGGGGCTAATTCTCAAAAGGATGTACAGCCTTGGCCAGAGAACCCAGCTGTTGCGGGTGGCCTATTTCCCAATGTAAAGTCTGGTGTATGTGTCCCATTCATCCCTGGTGGCTAATGGTTCATTGGTGTCTGTGAGTACTCTTTTATTATTATATTACTCCATTGCAGCTTTTTTTGTACTTTCAGGGCTCGGTTTGTGTGTCTGTTACCTTATTTCCTCTTCATCCCTGGTGGCTAGTGCTCCGGATCCGGTCAGCGCTCGCTTCCTGACCGGCCTCCGGTTTCTGGCTACTGCGCATGCGCGAGCGCCTCGGAATGAGGCTTGGCCTTCGCGCATGCACAGTAGCGGTGCCGCGCATGCGCAGTAGAAATTTTCGCTGCCACTGGATGACGTCAGCGGGCGCCATATTTAAAAAGATGCAGAATGTCAGCAGAGTGTGTAGAATACACACTCTGCTATAGGAAAGCATTTTTTCTCTCCAGTTTGCGGTTTTCAAGTGGTTCTGCCTGCTGCATATTGCTGCCACTCTGCACTGAAGCCCACCCAGGTTCCTGGTGAGTACACTGGCCCCAGGGTTATGGGAGTTTCCTCTCCCCCCTCTTCTTCCTCTTTCCGATGCCGTTGTCCAGCTCATCCCTGCAGGTCAGCACCAGAATGGAAGCCTCTCCACCCTCCTTTGGTCAGCCCGCCCTGAGCAGGTACTCAGGGCTTGGGGGATTGGGGTGCTTAAAGATGGGGGATTGGGGTGTTATTTAAGTCCCTGGCTCCCTGTCTGTGTCTGCTTTGTTCCTTTGTTTTACAGCCCCCCCAGATCGGATGCACTCCTCACGCAGGAATGAGCGTCGTTCAAGATCCCATCACCGGCACTCTTCCTCAAGATCTGCTCGGAGATCTCCGTCGGGCTCCCAGCATCATGGGAAGGCGTCTGCCTTAGCCGGCCCCTCGTGACACCCAGACAGAGCGGGTTGTTCGGGTTGTGGCGCCCGAGTCCCTGATGGCAGGTCAATATGTGACAAATGTTTCTCCCAGGCTGCGGGAGAGAGGGACAGCTCCGACCGAAGATTGGAGGCTATAGTGAAGAGGGTAGCTAAGGACTCCCTGGCGGAATTAGGAATCGGTCAGACTTTAGAGCCCCGAGGTGATCCCTCCAAGTCCTCCCCCTGGAAGAGTACAGTCTCGGGAAGAATTTGAATCCTCTCAACCCAGTCACCCGTCAGCATTCCTGTCGGATAGTGACTCAGAGGTAGAGGACCCCTGCTTGGGATTTGAGTTTGCCCTCATTCCTTCCCTTGTAAAAGCAGTGAGAGAGACTCTGAATTGGGAAGATCCGGCTGTACCTCGCCAAAACAGAAAACGTTTTTCAAGCAGCTCAGCAAGGAGAGTCTTAACTTCCCCTTTCTACGTGAATTGGGGGAGATAATTACAGAGGAATGGAGTAAGGTGAAAAGGAAGAACTCCATGCTTTCTAAAATATCCAGGCTGTATCCTTTCAAGGAAGAGGAAGTAAAACACCTAGAATCTCCTCCCTTAGTGGACGCTGCAGTGATGAGGCTGGTCAAACATGTGATCCTCCCGTTGGAAGACACAGTCTCCTCTAAGGATCCTCTGGATAGAAGGATGGACTCCAACCTTAAGAGGATCTACCTGATGGCAGGAATGGCTTGCAAATCAGCCCTGGCTTTGGACTCAATGTCCAAGGCTATGGAATTATGGCCTGACTCAGTGGATGAGTCCTTTCGGAGTGTGTCTGAGGAGGTTGCCAGAAGTTCCCCGATTCAGGAACTTATGTTGGCTTCATCTTTTCTGGGGGAGGCTTCTATTGACCTTATCCATCTCCTGGCCAGGATTATGTTGTCCTCAGTGACAACAAAGCGGGCTCTTTAGCTCCGCCCCTGGGTGGCCGACCCAGCATCCAAGCAGGTCTGGTGCCGTATTCCCTTTGAGGGCTCTTCCCTCTTGGGAATAAGCTGGATGATGCTATAACCCGGGCTACGAGCGGCAAGTCTGGTTTTCTCCCTCAGGATCGACGCCTTCTCAATCCGAAGAAGGGGCAGCCCAGGAGGTATGTTCCAGATTGTGCCAGAGAAGCGTGCACCTGTAGGCCTGGCAGAGAGTTCGGTCACAATTGGAGGTCAAGACAATCCTCCTTTCGGAAGCCTTTGAAGAATGTCCTTTCTGGCGACTGTGATGCTACTAAGTCCTTTTGAGATTGGGCCCACTCAGGCATGTCGGGTGGGGGCTCGGTTGCTACAAATCCGACATGTCTGGGACCCCTGGACTGTCAGGACAGTCTCATCCTGGCACAAGTGGGCTTTCAATGAGGCACCAAGACCAAGATTCCTTCCTACCTCCCTGCCATCCTTAGGAGACATGCGCCAGGTACTACTTTCCTACGTAGAGTCTCTGGTGTCTCAGGGGGCTGTAATTTCCGTGCCAGAGCTCGAGCACAGCCAGGGAATTTACTCCCCTCTTTTTTGGTTCAGAAGAAAAACGGCTCATGGAGACCCGTCATCGATCTGACCTTTCTAAATCAATACATGAGAAGGGAAAGATTCAAGATCGAGACACTTCTATCTATATAACAGGCGGCCCAAGCAGGTCTGGTGCCGTATTCCCTTTGAGGGCTCTTCCCTCTTGGGAATAAGCTGGATGATGCTATAACCCGGGCTACGGGCGGCAAGTCTGGTTTTCTCCCTCAGGATCGACGCCTTCTCAATCCGAAGAAGGGGCAGCCCAGGAGGTATGTTCCAGATTGTGCCAGAGAAGCGTGCACCTGTAGGCCTGGCAGAGAGTTCGGTCACAATTGGAGGTCAAGACAATCCTCCTTTCGGAAGCCTTTGAAGAATGTCCTTTCTGGCGACTGTGATGCTACTAAGTCCTTTTGAGATTGGGCCCACTCAGGCATGTCGGGTGGGGGCTCGGTTGCTACAAATCCGACATGTCTGGGACCCCTGGACTGTCAGGACAGTCTCATCCTGGCACAAGTGGGCTTTCAATGAGGCACCAAGACCAAGATTCCTTCCTACCTCCCTGCCATCCTTAGGAGACATGCGCCAGGTACTACTTTCCTACGTAGAGTCTCTGGTGTCTCAGGGGGCTGTAATTTCCGTGCCAGAGCTCGAGCACAGCCAGGGAATTTACTCCCCTCTTTTTTGGTTCAGAAGAAAAACGGCTCATGGAGACCCGTCATCGATCTGACCTTTCTAAATCAATACATGAGAAGGGAAAGATTCAAGATCGAGACACTTCTATCTATATAACAGGCGGCCCAAGCAGGTCTGGTGCCGTATTCCCTTTGAGGGCTCTTCCCTCTTGGGAATAAGCTGGATGATGCTATAACCCGGGCTACGGGCGGCAAGTCTGGTTTTCTCCCTCAGGATCGACGCCTTCTCAATCCGAAGAAGGGGCAGCCCAGGAGGTATGTTCCAGATTGTGCCAGAGAAGCGTGCACCTGTAGGCCTGGCAGAGAGTTCGGTCACAATTGGAGGTCAAGACAATCCTCCTTTCGGAAGCCTTTGAAGAATGTCCTTTCTGGCGACTGTGATGCTACTAAGTCCTTTTGAGATTGGGCCCACTCAGGCATGTCGGGTGGGGGCTCGGTTGCTACAAATCCGACATGTCTGGGACCCCTGGACTGTCAGGACAGTCTCATCCTGGCACAAGTGGGCTTTCAATGAGGCACCAAGACCAAGATTCCTTCCTACCTCCCTGCCATCCTTAGGAGACATGCGCCAGGTACTACTTTCCTACGTAGAGTCTCTGGTGTCTCAGGGGGCTGTAATTTCCGTGCCAGAGCTCGAGCACAGCCAGGGAATTTACTCCCCTCTTTTTTGGTTCAGAAGAAAAACGGCTCATGGAGACCCGTCATCGATCTGACCTTTCTAAATCAATACATGAGAAGGGAAAGATTCAAGATCGAGACACTTCTATCTATATAACAGGCGGCCCAACCAGCAGACTGAATGGTGTCCATAGATCTAAAGGACACATATTTTCATGTCCCTTGTGCAGAGGATTTTCAGAAATACGTCCGGTTTGCCGTCGGTCACTCGCACCTGCAATTCACTTGTCTCCCCTTTGGGCTTTCCACATCTCCACAGACCTTTTCAAAAGTCTTGTTGGCTGTGGTAGCTCTGTTGATGACAAGAGGCATCCATCTTCATCATTATTTAGATGATCTTCTCCTTTTATCTCAAAATAGAGATCAGTTGTTGGAGCACCTGGATCAAGTTGTGTCCACCCTTCAGACATCGGATGGCTGCTGAATTTGGAGAAGAGCCATTTAATTCCCACCCAGTCCCTCGTCTATCTTGGGGCCTTGTTCAATACAGCGAAAGCGACAGTGTCTCTTCCAGAAGAGAAAGCCTCAGTGGTCCAGGACAGAATTCTCCATGCCCTCTCAACTTCTTACCTTCGAGCTCATCAATGCTTGAGGATCATCAGGACCATGGTCGCTGTGGCTCCCATGGTAAAATGGGCATTGTGGAGAATGAGACCCTTCCAGAAAGGCTTCCTTCAACAGTGGGACACTTGGCATCTGGATCAGTCCATCTTCCTGACCCCGGCCATGAGGGCGAGTCTTCCATGGTGGCTGCATCGGGAACATCTTCTGAGATGCCATTCTCTCGTGCCAACCTCATGAATTGTGGTGACCTCAGATGCCAGCAGAACAGGATTGGGTGCTCATTGTCTCTCGGAGATGGCTCGGGGCAGGTGGAACTTTTCCTCTCGGGGAATAGTTTCCAACGTTCTGGAGCTACGGGCAGCTCTTTGAGCTCTTCAAGCATTCCACCACTTGACAGAAGGGCTTCCAGTGATGCTCAGGCTGGACAACACCTCGGCAGTCACTTACATCAGGAAGCAAGGAGGAACACGCAGTTGGTCCTTGCTGCGAGAGGTGGAACCGATCATGTCCTGGGCACAGAAGAACTTGTCCGACCTGTTGGCAGTATATGTTCCAGGAGTCCAAAATGTCCAAGCCGATTTTCTATCTTGTGTGCAGTTGGACAACAACGAGTGGTCTCTCCACGAAGAGGTCTTCAAGTGGATCCTGACCCTGGGAGTCTCCCCAGAGGTCGACCTCTTTGCCTCCCCTTGCAACCACAAGTTGCAGAGGTACCATGCGAGGTTCAAAGTCCCCCAGGCTCTCGGAGTGGACGTCCTCACGGATCAATGGAGGTTCCGCAGGGTCTATGCCTTCCCTCCAGTCCTGATAATCCTGCAGTTTCTCTGGAGACTCAGGTTAGAGGCAGTGGAAGTAGTGGCAGTGATACCATTCTGGCCCAGCAGACCTTGGTTTCCTCTTCTAACACTCCTCAGTGTTCGGGATCCGATCCCGCTGCCCCTCAGACCAGATCTGTTGTCTCAAGGCTCCATACTTCATCCTTGTCCAGCTCGGCTGCATCTGAAGGCTTGGTTATTGAGAGGGGAAGGTTACAGGCCTTAGGGTGCCCCGAAGAAGCTATTTCTACACTTCTGAGTGTCAGGCGGAGTTCAACCAAGAGGGTGTATGAAAGGATCTGTTCAAGATTTTCCTCACATTTGGCTGCTAGGTCCAATCCTTGTTCCTCCATCAAAATTCAGGATGTGTTGAGTTTTCTGCAGTCTGGTGTAGACCTTCCGCTCTCTGTTAGCTCGCTTAGAGTCCAGGTATCGGCTATTTCAGCTTTTACTGGCATCTCTTGGCCATACTCTGGAAACGACAATTCTTCAAAGGGGCAGTAAGACTCAGGCCCCAGAAAAAGCCTAGATTCCCCAAATGGGATCTCCCCTTAATCCTGGACTTTCTGTCACAATGCATCCATGATACAGTTGAGCCTCTTACCATTAAGGAGTTGACGTTGGTGACTGCTTTCCTGGTGGCCATTACATCTGCAAAGAGAGTCTCTGAGATTGGAGCCTTAGGGGCACAAGAGCCCTTCCTAACATTCTTTCCAGACAGGGTAGTCTTAATCCCTATGTTGCAAGCAAGGCCAAAGGTTACCTCTGTCTTTCACGAGAACTCGGAAATAGTTTTGCCTACCTTTAGGCGGGATGAGGGCTCATCTGTCCATCCGCTGGACATGGGAATTTGCCTCAAGCAATATCTGGATACTACGGTTCCCTTTCCGGCAGTCAGAATATCTGTTCATCACCTTCAGTAAGAAAAACAAGGGTCTACGGGCTTCCTCAAGCTCTATTTCTTCATGGATCATCCAAGCTATTCAATGAGCTTACAGGGCTAAGGGCTTGACTCCTCCAGTGGCGGTTACGGCTCACTTAACTCGGAGTGTTTCCACTTCCTGGGCAGTCTCCAGACATGTTGCTCCTGAAGTGATTTGTAGAGCAGCATCCTGGTCTTCTATAAATAACTTTTTGTCTCATTATTGTGTTGAGTTGGCGGCTCTTTCTTCTGTTAATTTTGGTTTAAAAGTCCTGTCAGTTGACAGAGTTAATTCAACTTTTGTTCAGCACCTGCCCACCCTGTTTGTGTATGGCTAGTTATTTCCCGATACGTATGCTGCCATGGAGTCTTTCAGGAAAACGGAAAATTGATTTCAAATACTTACCGTAATTTTCCTTTCCTGATGGACTCCATTGCAGTAGGAGTTCCCTCCCAGTTTCTAAGGAGGATAGTTACAGAACATGTGTGCTGAACAGGTGCAAAGATTTATGGGAGTGGATGTCCTATAGGGTAGGTTTGGAGACAGGACTAAACCCAATACGTATGCTGCCATGGAGTCCACCAGGAAAGGAAAATGACGGTAAGTATTCGATATCAATTTTAAATTTTCTTTTCAAAATTATCGCTCTTTTTTTTTTGTATAGCTCAAAAAAATAAAAACTGATCAAATACCACAAAAAAAAGCTCTATTTGTGGGGAAAAAAGGACATCATCTTTTTTTGGGTACATCGTCGCACGACTGCGCAATTGTCAGTTAGTGTAACACAGTGCTGTATCACAAAAAATGGCCTGGTAATGAAGGGGGGTAAATCTTCCGGAGCTGAATTGGTTAAAGATAGCTCAGAAAGTACACTTTGTACATTGCTTTGTAAAATGTGGAATAGAATCCCTCAAGAAAAAGTTATTGTCAACTCCATAAATTGTTTTAAAAAGAGCTGGATAAATTTGTACATGCATAAAATATAACTGGATAATAATATTTATAGGTATGTTGATCCAGTGTATATCTGATTGCCTTGTGGGGAATCAGGAAGAAAATGTTTTCCCCAGTGGAGGAAATTGGAAAATGCTTTATATAGGGTTTTTTTTTGCCTTCCTCTGGATTACAGTGGGTATAGGATTGTTTATATGGGGGTTTTCATTTGTCTTTTTTATTTTATTTTATTTATTTATTTATTTATTTGTTTTAATGGTTGAACTTGACGGATTTGTATCTTTTTCAACCTGACTAACTATGTAACTATGACATTAGAATGGTAAAGCAGCATTAGATATATACCAGCATAAGTTAACAACACATGCGGGACTTGTTTCTGCAGAAACTCACAACTTAGTGCCACCCAAAGTATCCCCACCCAAAGAAGATCTGAATTCTAAGAATGGTGTCCAAAAATATAGGAATAGGGCAAATACTAGTCACCAGTGTTGCCTTTAGTCTTCAGTGTTTTTTTTTTTTAATTACTAAGTTACCATACCTTATTCTGCACTATGTCCCTGTGTAGAAGTTATCCATCATGGTGGAGGCATTTTTCTTCCTCATGTCAGAGCCTCCTGCAAGGAGAACAAAGAGCAGTACATTGGTTACATCATCAAATCTCATGAGACTAGCAGAAATACATCTATGAGGCTACAGAACAACAGTGCCTGGGCACCCTCATATACCAGGAGGTGCACTGATATTTTTCAGGAGGAATGAAAGGCAAGCAGAAAAAGAGAATGAGTAGACATACCCTTTATTGAATTCTTGCCTTGCTGCTTGGATCCTAGGCCCAAAAGCTGTCAGAGGGCACTATCTACATTAATGTGGAAAGTTTTCTCTAGGCCTGTACTGGTCTCTTTTGGGTGATTTTGGTTTTCTACAACAATCCAAAAGCATGGCTGTAGCTATGTGAATTGCCTTCTGAATAAAATGATTCATAAGTGTTTATATGTATAGTTTAACTATAGGAAAATTAGATGGTCAGCCTCCTCATGGTAATGACTAAAATGCCCTTATGTTCTCCATAAAGAACTACAAAAAATATTACTGTTATCTATATTATTGTTATCTAAACAAAACAAATCATAACATAATGTAATCATTAACACAAATAATAAAGCCATTTGTAAAAAGTGAAAAACATTTTTCCAAATTACAAAAATATATCTTTCTATAAATATTTTTGCATAAGAAAGACAATTGACTTCTGCTGTTTTTTCTTTCCAGTAATGCATCTCTAGATAGGCATTCTACCTCCACACTTTTAATATTGTGGGTCCCTGCACTGTTTTATTGCTTTAGCAGAAGATCTGACAGCTCTCTACAGAAGATAAATGTTCCAATATTAAATAAGTTCCAGGCAATGCTTAATGTAATCTTTTTGAGCAAGTCCAGTAGAGTTAACATTAGGAAAATAAAAAACCATGAAAGTATGCTTAAGTTGCTAATCTATGCAGGCTCTGTTATAACCAGTGTTTTAAATCAGCATGCAAACTAAAAACTGATTTTTCTGTAATATAAAATAACATTGATCCTTGTAATTTCTCAAAATTTCCTTAAAAAGGAATTACTAAATGTAATAACAATGTCAGCATCTTTTAACGTCTGCTACAACTTTATCCAATTGGGTGGGGGGTTGGGGGGGGGGGGGATTCCGTTGATAAAAACTCTTGCAACTCAAACAGGAAAACTTATTCGTGTAATGAACAGGTGAGATTTTACTACCACAAGGTGCTTTGTAAAAAAGACGGGGTAAAAAAGTAGGATAGTGTTTTCATGTGAATATATATATATATATATATATATATATATATATATATGTATATATATATATATATATATACATTTATATATAAAGTAAAGTAATTGCATTTTATAAGAATACAATCAGGGTCGTCTTTAATATGGATTGGACTGTCAGCAAATATTTTCTTGGGCCCCCGGCCCCTGCAATCACATTATCTCTTGTTACAATAAAGCCATTTTTCACATCATAGTGCCCTTTACAAATCAAAGTGCCTCTTTACTCATCATAGTGCTCATTTTCACATCATAGTGCCCTTTACAAATCACAGTGCCCATTTACTCATCACAGTGCTCCTTTTCACATCATGGTGCCCTTATCACAGTGCCCAGTTACACTTATCACACTGTGTCACGGCACTGCCACGTACTCACCTGCGTCTGGGCGCCTGCGGCATTCTCACAACAGAGTCTAGGTGCTTGCCGGTCTCAGAGACACCCCCTCTGGGTCTGCGGTGGCTCCTTCTCCTCCTCTCACCTCTGAGGACTGCAGTGGCACACTGTCATGGCAAGATGGCGGCCGCCATGCGGTTACAGTGTTTTACACAGAGGGAGAGAGGAGAGTTGAAGATCTGGTAAGATCAGGTTCTATGAAGCAAACCAAGATGGTGCTGGGTCTCTGACCTCCCTTTATAGCCCCTGGCAGCCCCACCTACTGGTGGGAGGTGGCGGGTCATGCGATCCTGGCTCCCTATATAAACCAAGCACACCTTCCAGTCAGTGCTTGGTTATTTTCCTTGCTCCTGTGTGTCTGCTAATTGCATTGTCTGTGTTCCTGGTTCCTGATCCTTTCTCCCTCAGGTTGATACTCCTTGATGACCTGCCAGACCTGACTCCAGAGTTGTCAACCTTACCTCCTCCTCTTCATTAAAGGCCTCCGTGCCACCACAGACCCTACGGGGCCCTGTTCCCACTTCCAGGGACTCCTGAGGGTCGTGATTGTAAGGGAGTGCTGTTCCACTGCAACTGGGTTCCCTCTCCACTGCAAGACCCCAGGTGGGTTGTAACACACTGCTACTTTAGGCTCTATTGACATCTAGGAATCCCAGGTGAAATCGCCACAATTCTGCCCGCAATCCTGAATCTCCACAAATAATGGGAGGCCCTTGCGATCACCGTCACTTACAATGGCACCCTGATTGCAGAAAGATTTTGCCGCGATTGTTGCCTGACGAATTATGGTAAAATCACGCAAACAGAATCGCAGTATGCCTGTCGCCCAAAAAAAGTTATTTTGGGAGACAGGAGTACCGGAATTCTGTTCGCCTGATTTTGCTGTGATTCGTTGGCAAAAATCAAGCCACAATCGGGGTGCCATTAAAAGTGATGGAGATCACAAGGGCGTCCAACGATTTATGACCATTTGGGATTGCAGGCAGATTCACGGTAATTCCACCTATGATTCGGGATGCCTAGATGTGAATGGAGTCTTACAGTACCCCTTATCACAAAGCCCCTTTATACATTACAGTGCCCCTTATCAAAGTGCCCCATTGCTCATTACAGTGCCCCTTGCAGTCATTCCTTCCCACCCTCACATCACTGTCCTCCTTTATTTTTAGCCTCGGTCCTACCAGAGCCCTTATCAGCCTGGCTGTGCAGGGGAGTGAACACATAACTGCTAAGTGGCACAACCGCGGTTCGGACAGGATTGTTCTTTGGTCCGTCATTTAGTGATCCTTGGTATATACCATAGTTTGTGGACTCTATAACTTTCCTATAGACTAAATAATATACATGTGGGTTCTTTTTTCAAAAGAAATGTAGGAGAATACATTTTGGCATAAATTTATGAAGAAAGATTATTTATTTGCAAAGAAACAATTAAAAAACAAAATTTTTTTTCAAAGATTTTAGTCTTTGTTGTTTATTTAGCATGAAATAAAAAAAACAGGCAGTGCTTTAATACCACTGAAAGAAATTATAAAATTGTTATAAAAATTGTTAATCAAAGTGCAGTGCTGAAAATTGGCCTGGGCAGGAAGGGGGTAAAAGTGCCTGGTACTGAAGTGGTTATAACAGAAGAGACCCTAGTGGTCTCTTCTGTTATAAATGTCCCCCCTTCCTGACAGCGATAATGTGATTTTAGTCACGCATGCGGAGCTCACATAACATTTCGAGAATGCTCTGCGTGCTATGGCTATGTCACACCCGTGCACATGCGCAGAAGTGATTTCACTGCAGCCTGTCCATTCAAGCGGGCAAAGGTTAAGAACCCAGAAAGAAGATTAGGATAATAAGGATGTGCCATGGACTAAGGGGGTGTCGTGAAGGGCTCAGTTTGCAGATAAGTCTGTCATATTGTGATAGTATGCAGTGCATACTAGTGCATTATGACTTAAACCTGCAGGAGGGGCAGAGTTTTTATTTTTATATTTACTTTACTACTGCTTTAGGCCTGGTTCACGTGTATGTGGGTTGGCAGCCCACATTTGCACAGGCACAGCAGCCCATTCATGTGAATAGGCTGCCATGCCTACATTCCCTGCAGAAAAAAGGTGCATGCAGCATTTTGAAAATGCAGTGGCCTTGAAATCTCTGCTTTTGCACCATGCCACTTACCTGCGGTTCATGCACATGCAAATGCACTTTTGTTTAATGTGTGGCCCACGCATCTAAAAAGGCAGCATGTTTGCCAGTGCAGGAACTGTAGGGAAATCGCATGATGCAAAAGCTGCGATTTCAAGGCCACTGCATTTTTAAAATGCTGCATGCACCTTTTTTCTGCTGGTAATGCTGGCATAGCAGCCCATTCAAATGAATGGGCTGCTGTGCCTGCGCAAACCCGCATATATGTGAACCAGGCCTAAAATAAGCCTATCAAGCAGTGAAACAGCACTGTCTAGGTGTGGAAGATATCAGCACTTGCTGTGTGCTCTCTAATAAATACAGCCTAAGCCAGGTCAGGGTTTTGAAACTCACTACATAATATGGGGAGCCAGGGGAGGAGAAAGACCTACCTGGCCCTAGGCATCTAAGCTCTGAACACCACCCGCGGGCTGCTGGGCTCAGACCTGTGCTGTTTACTGCCACTAGCACTCTGACATTGGCTCTACTTCGCGGTCCTAACCTGAGGCCTCTGATGTACAGTCAGGCAGCATGAATGGCAAGGGATGGGGTCAGAGCTTCAGTGGAGTTCACGGCCCCGCCTGTTCCTCCATGCTCAAGAATTTTGCATCACATTGCGCCAATGCCGGCTGTCCCTGTGTGCACAGTGGATGGACTGTCACTGGACCAGTGGATTTGCAGCACCAATGGGGCTCCCGAATTGCGGGCTTATGGGGTATCTGCTTTGGGCCCCAAAATAGTGACAGGGCCCTGGGCAGCTTCCCCTTTTGCCCCACATTAAAGACGGCCCTGAATACAATCACATTATCTGACAGCTGATAAGCTTGGTTTTTAATAAGTGAAGCTATTACATTTAAATTGGTTTAAACTGTTTTCATTTTATATACCTAAAGTATCACTATAATCCAGTACTAAATTTTATCTGATATAATAAAGGGGGTATAATATATATTATTTTTCCTTATACTATAAAAGTTAGTTGCATGCTATCACATAGATCTAAACATATAAAGGGGATGATTATTAATCGGGGGAATACTGCGCTTCTAGGAAAATTTTTATAGAGTAAAGGAATAGGTCCTTAAATATAGTAATAAATATGTGAAAAATAGTGAATAAATACATTTATAATAAGTAAATAGTTAATAAACACCAAATCTTCCGTGTTTCTCTGTGCAATGTTTAGACCATCAGTATATGCATAAATCAGATAAAATCAAATGGAAATAAAATATCAATATATCCTCAAGAAGTGCTGGGTAACTTCAGTGCAGTAAACAATTAATATACAAATATAAGGTGCATATGTTGTTTAAAGTAGTGGTGCTGTGCAATCTTCTATACATATAAAGTGCATATACTATGATGCTGTATACCAATATCAATCTTACCAAAATACCAGTGCTTATGATTATTCAAAGTGCTTAGTGCTAAAAAATAAACAGTGCTGGTTTTTTACAGAGTAACTTCTATCCTATATGTTTCTCTCATTTAAGACAAGTCCATTTAACAAGGGGCTTCAGTGTCAGAGTAAAGGGTGTCAATGTCCCAATCTTAGATCCAAATCCTTTAATATACCTCTTCCACCTCTATAATGTGTAAGTGCTTGTGATCTTCAGTGTCAATCACTTCTAGGTGTGCAAAACGCTCACCTTACTGCTGCATATAATACGCCTTGGTTTTTAATGCCAGTGTGGTGGCTCCACTCCTATCTCCTTATGGTTATCCTTCCATTTCTTTGCGGGACTGTGGGTACACTTTCCAAATCACTGGGATATTGTGGGGTATTATCGGGCTCTCTTTTATCACACTCTCCTTACATCTCCTTCTCCCTGAAAAAGTCACGTAGTATCGCGACGAAACGCGAGTTTACTAGGAAGCATACACCGGAAGTGACGCTATGGGACATTCAAACAAACCCCGCGGCAAACAGAACGAGCAGATCGGGGCAGTTTTAACTGAAAGTTGCTATGATTTTTTAATAAATAAAGCTTGACAATACTACACTATGATGGCATAAAATTCTTTCTGAGAACACAGTAAAACTGTGAGGCAGATGTAAGGAGAGTGGGATACAAGAGAGCCTGGTAATACCCCACAATATCCCAGTGGTTTGGAAAGTGTACCCACAGTCCCGTAAAGAAATGGAATGATAACCATAAGGAGATAGGAGTGGAGCCACCACACTGGCATTAAAAACCAAGGCGTATTATATGCAGCAGTAAGGTGAGCGGTTTGCACACCTGAAGTATACAGCATCATAATATATGCACTTTATATGTATATAAAGATTGCACATCTCCACTCCTTTAAACAACATATGCACCTTATATTTATATATTAATTTTTTATTGCAATGAAGTCACCCAGCACTTCTTGTTGATATATTGAGCTTTTATTTCCATTTGATTTTATCTGATTTATGCATATACTGATGGTCTGAACATTGCACAGAGAAGCATGGAAAATTTGGTGTTTATTAACTATTTACTTATTATAAATGTATTTATTCACTATTTTTTCACATATTTATTACTATATTAAAGGACCTATTCCTATACTCTATATAAATTATATTTGAAGCGCAGTATTCCCCCCCTTAATAATTAACCATACTGTCTGAGGTACCAGTCACTATACGAGCAGCATCAGGGATAAGAATTTATATCAATAACATCTTCCCACGACAGCGCAATAATCATATTAAAATAATCTTATCTATATAAAGGGGATGATTCATTAAAATCAACAAAGTGAAAATCAACACAAAAGTAGTTCTTGTAAGAAGCAACCAAATTTTATGTAAAATTGATCTGTCAATATGGGCAACTAGTCAATTTCTGTGAAAAAAAAAAAAAAAATTAATCAGATTGCTGCAACGTTAATTGTTAAACAAAATTTAAAAAATGGGTTACTTTTCAGAAGAGAACATGTCCGAGGTGACCCCTGCTACTATTTGATAAATAAGAAAAGCACAGCAACCCTGAGCATGGTGCTTCATTTCTTTTTCAGATTGATTTTTTGAATGCAACAAGCTGGACCAGCACCCAGAGATCTTGCAGTGGAGACTGTAATGAACCACTCACTTTGAGTTGTATAAATAGTTTTTATGTGAAATTCCACTTTTGTGCTTGCATAACTTTTCCTAACTTACCCTGTTTAGCCTTTGTTTCTGTTGTACTCTCCTTCTCCCCTGGAACAAAGACTTACTTTACTCTTTCACTACCACTGATGTATGGTTTACGTAGAAATAAGACCTCTTTCAGGTCAGCAATCCAAATGTAAGCTGTATTCCTTCCTGTTTTCTAAGTTCATGGTTGCTTCAGTGACCATAAGCCCTCAACATATGTGTTCCCCAAACTCTCCTGAGTAAATGCATAGCAGTGAAAAGTGGTTTAGAATCAAAACTTTGACCGCCCCATCACTCGGCCACCTGCTGTGTTGCCCTGTGATCTCAGTGTCATATGTTTTCTATCTCTTCCATTTGTAAAGAAACACAGGAGTGCCCTGTTCAGAGCATTTCTGTGTTCATTAGCAAGTGCTGTGTTTCAGGACCAGTAGAAGTTTGAGGACTGAGTGTCCTCAATCTTTTTCTCTAGCTCAAAAGGGAAAGGGAAACATTAAAAGTCTGTTTGACGCCCCGATATTTCCTAAAAACCCCTTAAAAAACAGAAAAAACTCCACATTATACCAATAAGCCGTCCTAAAAGTGTATCCAACTCTGAAAAGACATGAATGAAAAGAGAGGGGAAAGGCACCAACTGAGTGTAGTATTAAAGTGATCTTTTAATATCACAGAATTACAAACACTTACAAGCAAAGTTAAAAGATGCTCTTTTAGAAAGCACTTGGTACTTGGTAAGAAGTTCTCCCTAGATGTGATAATCTGAGTCTCTGGTGCAATCATTGCAAATCCTAAAAAAAATTGGCTTTTAGGGATGTTTCTTATCCACCTGGGACGATGGCAAATATGATAGTGGATAAAAGAACTACCGACAGTCGGTTTAACAAAATTTTTTGCATATATATGTTGGTCCTGGTAACATAGCTCTAGATCCAGAAAGGCTAAGCTGTCTGGATCAGTGACATGTGTAAAGGATAGTCCTAGGGAATTGAGATTCCAATGTCAAACAAAGGGCTTGATGGTGTCTATAGAGCCATCCCATATGATCACTATATCATCAAAATAGTGACCATAAAAAACGAAATGGGCAGCAAAGGGATTGTTATGGATAATGTATTGCAGCTCCAAGTAGCCGATAGTTAGGTTGGCTTAGCTGGGGAAAAATTGCCCCCCCCCATAGCTGTGCTATTAGATTGGAAATAAAATGGGCCATCAAATTCAAAATAGTTGTGCTTTAAACTAAATTGTGTAAACAATTTTATGTAGCCTCCAAAATAAAAACTAGGCCTGTCTCGGATTAACCAAATGGTCCTCCACCAAGAAATGTTCTACTGCCATGGGGTCTATTTTGTGAGGTATGTAACTGTATAAAGACGTGACACTCCCACTGTCACAGGGGATACTCATCTCCTTCCATCTACTGCCCAGCGTTCAGGAAGCCATCGGCGGAGCCTGCAGGATGGATCCATACCCCAGGTTGAGTACTATATTAAGAGCACCTTTTAACTTTGCTTCTTGTAAGTGTTTGTAATCCTGTGATATTAAAAGATCACTTTATTACTACACTCAGTTGGCGCCTCACCCCTCTATTTTCCATCATAGTCATGTTTATAGCCTGCTCTGTGTCCCATGATGTACTCCAAGAAGTAGATTTTACAGGTAAGTAAATAGAAAAAAATTAAATAAAATGTTTTTGTCATGTTTAAAAAAAAGCTAATTGGAATAGATGAAATCTATTACAATAGGTAGTAGCAGATGCACTAAAGCAAGCAAAGGATAGACTAAAATCTTAGTAAAAATTATATCACATGTGAAAGGGAAGGGGTTGATTTACTAAAGACAAATGGGCTGTTTAAGAGAATTTTCTCTTATCTTGGTAAATGTGGTAAAAATTCATTTTTCAAGAATGCCCAATCATGTGCATGGAAGATAAAAACAGTATTTTTACTTCCACACGATTAGTCGATTGAAGCTGGCAAAGCTTCACCTCATTCATTAAACTAAGTGAAAATTCCACTGCATAGCAAACACCTTTTTGTCCTTAATCATTGATTTATCAACCCCAATGAATTAGTAATCGAAATCAACAAATTTTGCAACACCTAAAACTATGTTCTCGCAGGAGAGCACTATTCCTGGTCAGTGCACATTGCACATTTTTAACAATTATCATCTGTGTCCAGACACAGAGCAGTATGAATTTATTTATGTAGTATAATCCTAATCCAGGCATTGATAGACATGCTTACATTGATAGACAGGCTAACATTGATAGACAGGCTTACATTGATAGACAGGCTAACATTGATAGACAGGCTTACATTGATAGACAGGCTAACATTGATAGACAGGCTTACATTGATAGACAGGCTTACATTGATAGACAGGCTAACATTGATAGACAGGCTTACATTGATAGACAGGCTTACATTGATAGACAGGCGAACATTGATAGAGAGGCTTACATTGATAGACAGGCTTACATTGATAGACAGGCTAACATTGATAGAGAGGCTTACATTGATAGACAGGCTTACATTGATAGACAGGCTTACATTGATAGAGAGGCTTACATTGATAGACAGGCTTACATTGATAGACAGGCTAACATTGATAGACAGGCTTGCATTAATATACAGGCAACTCTTAAAGCAATAGTACAATCTATAAAAAAAAAAAGGTTTCCATACAGTTTAATGTCATAATATGTTAGTATGCACCACTGTCACCACTGACAGGGCTTCCATATTCACTCAGTCTTCCTTCCTGGTTCCCGCTCTCTGGCCGTTTGAATGACCAGGCAAGCATACGCATAGGAGTACTATCACTTTAAAGTTGAAATTCAGTCCTACCTTTAGTAGCACTTGTTGATTCTCTCATGTACTAAAATTTACTTTCAGTAAGCCTATCACAGTGCCTTAGAAGTTGCAACAAGACAGATAAAGCCCATACCTCTATTTCTGGCTGGAGGACATCCAGCATCATCTAGCACTTTCCTCACTAGCCTTACTGTTCCTGACCAGACCCTTTTACCTTTTGTATATCAATACTTTTATTCATGATAGCTCACATTTACATGTATTATATGTGTTACTCATGGCTGTCTGCAAAGAACACCCCCCACCACCAGGTCACCAGACTAACAATACACATCCATCTGGATATTTCGAAACTTGCATTACTCCTACCGAGAGCTAGCTTGCTTGCATCAGATCTTAGGATTCCTAAAATGAGTACTGAAGCAGGAAGTACCCTGGGGGGCCCTCCTACCAGCCATGATCTGCCTGCATTGCATGGAAAATCACAGAGGCCCAGTGATGATATCATTGTGTCCAAAATAAGGTATGTAATGAAAACAGAAAGTAATTAGTGTATTGATGAAAGGGGAGAGGAGGAACCAGGGAAGGCAAAATATAAGCAAATTAAAATTCAACTTCAATTTCATGCAGGTCCAGATTTATCATTAGACGCAGTATAATAAAAATATATATGTAGGTTAAGGTAGATCACAAATGCTAAAGATGGGGAACAAATGCAGACTTGAAATGAAAAAAAAAAAAAAAACACTTTGGGGCTTAATCATGAAAAGGCTCTGTGAAGATTTTACTCCAATCAATGTGGACATGGAACAAGCATGCAGTCATTGCTGTCTTATCTGACTAGGTCTATGAAACCAAGATCAGGAGGACAACGCTGGAGCTTTCAACTTAAAAAACAGAAACAGCTGTTTACTATTTCTTTCTTTATATGTTTGCTTCAACCCTATTTATGTAGGATCAGTAAACCTAAACACAATTGAACACACAAAAAATGTGTATAAAAGGCAACCAAGCCATATTATCATTTAATACATCCTAATGTCCACTGTTTACTAGCAATTAAAAAAAATAATAATACATTTGATCAGTAGCTATAAATAACATCTCAGCTTTAACCTCTTTTTTCTCAATAGTTTATTCTGAATTATATTTAGATTTGCATGAACTCTGTGCATATTTAAATATGTATTTTATGTATACATATTAGATTATTTTAATAATTGACTTGAGTGAAGTCTACTTGTATCTTAAGTGAGCCGGTGTACTAGTCAATAAAATGTCCCAGGATACTGACCCAGTTAGTCCGCAAAAACAAAAAAAAAAAATTTTTAGCTGCGATCTTTAGCTTAGGTACTTTTTTTCTAACATTTTTCTAAAGAAGTCAAATAAAAATCAATGAGCACAAACATTTAAATAAATCAGAAAATACAATTCTGATGACACTAATTTAACTATGTAGTTAAACACAAAATAATCCCCTAGCCTGACTAAATTAGTGCCTACAGTTTCTTATGATTCAGATATATTGTGTAAAGATATCAATTCAAGGTCCTTTCAGAGGACAGGGTTATTTGATCTCCTGCTGCTGACTGACAACAGTAATGATCAGTAAACTAATCATTCATATTCTTCTAGAGGGAGATAAAAATGGTCAGGCTCAGTCATTCATGGCAGAGGATGGCAAGATGTTCAACTAAATTGTATTTGTTAGCAAGGCC
The DNA here is from genome assembly GCF_965119305.1 of Pelophylax lessonae. NCBI lineage: Eukaryota > Metazoa > Chordata > Amphibia > Anura > Ranidae > Pelophylax > Pelophylax lessonae. The sequence goes on from NC_138769.1 coordinate 464,641,814, forward strand.
ATCCAGACATAGTGAATTAGCGTAACACACACAGCGCAGTTGTTAAGGTGATGATTTCATTTAGGGATAACAAGACAACTGAAAATGCTAATTTAGTGGTCCGTGGTTGTTTTGTGCACTAATGGCCTCATTAATCAATGTCCAATAGCACTAGTGTAATGACCTTTAGACATTCATAATCCTGCTGAAGTATTATATTTTGACCAAAGTGCACAAAAGCCTTCAAAGTATGTCAAAGGATTAGTGTGCTTCAGGGATCTAAGCATTTCACTTGTGCAATGGTAAATTCATTTTTTTTTTCTTTTAGCCACATAAAAATATAATTGTTCTTGTATAACAAATTATTAGAATATATATATATATATATATATATATATATATATTTCTTATTTTTTTAAGATTCTTATGCTTATAGGTTGGACCTTTATCAATGTCGTTTTGTTAATGTTTTGGGTATTTATGGGTGCAATAAAAAAAGTACACACTTCTAAAACAACGTATGCTTGATCCTAAATTCTGTTGTATGTATACAGTGACGATAACGTATATATGATACATTTTTTGTATGTATACAATGACAATAAAGTATATATGATACATTTTTTGTATGTATACAATGACAATAAATTATATCTGATACATTTTGTTGTATGTATACAATGACAATAAAGTATATATGATAAATTTTGTTGTATGTATACAATGACAATAAATTATATCTGATACATTTTGTTGTATGTATACAATGACAATAAAGTATATCTAATACATTTTGTTGTATGTTTACAATGACAAGAAACTATATCTGATCCATTTCGTTGTATGTATACAATGACAATAAAGTATATCTGATACATTGTGTTGCATGTATACGACAATAATCTATATTTGATACATTTTGCTGTATGTATACAATGACAATAAAGTATATCTGATACATTTTGTTGTATGTATACGACAATAAACTATATTTGATACATTTTGCTGTATGTATACAATGACAATAAAGTATATCTGATACATTTTGTTGTATGTATACAATGACAATAAAGTATATCTGATAAATTGTGTTGTATTTATACAATGACAATAAATTATATCTAATACATTTTGTTGTATGTATACCATGGCAATAAAGTATATATAATACATTGTTGTATGTATACAATGACAATAAAGTATATCTGATACATTTTGTTGTATGTATACAATAACAATAAACAATATCTAATAAATTGTGTTGTATTTATACAATGACAATAAATTATATCTTAAATCAGTTCAAAATATCCTAAGGCCGCTGTGTCATTCCTAATAGCCTCCTGACAATCTCTTTCTCACACACACACACACACACACACACAAAAAATCATTAATACTTTTACATTAATACTTTCTGATATAATGCTGGTAATCATGCACTGGTAACCATGTACCTGTTTGTATCCCTGCACTCTGCCCCCTGCTGGTCATGAAAGCAGTGAAAGATATGAGATATTTGTCCGACACAGGCTGCATTTTCTGTTTTCCTCAGGTTTGAACCTTTAACCACAGTAGAGGACCATACAATAGCTGGCTCCAGTGTAAACATTTTAACAGCTATAGAAAACAGCAGACAAGGGTTTTTCATGCTGCAGATAGTAGGTAGTAGGAGGATTTGGTGAATGGGACAGTGATGATTTTGTAATGCTTTCTTTTGTTAGCACATTACCAGTGTAGTGTTGGAGAGGTTAATATATCAAATCAGTAGAGACTGTTCACTTACAGTGGGGATCGAAAGTTTGGGCACCCCAGGTAAAAATTTGTATTAATGTGCGTAAAGAATCCAAGGAAAGATGGAAAAATCTCCAAAAGGCATCAAATTACAGATTAGACATTTTTATAATATGTCAACAAAAGTTAGATTTTATTTCCATCATTTACACTTTCAAAATAACAGAAAACAAAAAAATGGCGTCTGCATAATTTGGGCACCCTGCAGAGTTAATATCTTGTACTGCCCCCCTTGGCAAGTATCACAGCTTGTAAACACTTTTTGTAGCCAGCCAAGAGTCTTTCAATTCTTGTTTGAGGTATCTTTGCCCATTCTTCCTTACAAAAGTCTTCCAGTTCTTTGAGATTTCTGGGCTGTCTGTCACGCACTGCTCTTTTAGGGTCTATCCATAGATTTTCAATTATGTTGAGGTCAGGAGATTGTGAAGGCCATGGCAAAACCTTCAGTTTACGCCTCTTGATGTAAAATCCCGTGGATTTTGAGGTGTGTTTAGGATCATTATCCATTTGTAGAAGCCATCCTCTCTTTAACTTCAGCTTTTTCACAGATGGCATCAAGTTACCATCCAAAATTTGCTGAAGTTTTATTGAATCAACTTTTCCTTCTACTCGTGAGATGTACCCTGTGCCACTGGCTGCAATACAACCCCAAAGCATGATTGATCCACCCCCATGCTTAACAGTCGGACAGAGGTTCTTTTCATTAAATTCTGTGCCCCTTCTTCTCCAAACGTACCTTTGCTCATTCCGGCCGAAAAGTTTGATTCTTACCTCATCGGTCCACAGAACTTGTTTCCAAAATGCATCAGGCTTGTCTATATGTTCATTTGCAAAGTTCAAACGCTGATTTTTGTGGTGAGGATGTAGAAGAGGTTTTCTTCTGATGACTCTTCCATGAAGACCATATTTGTACAAGTATCTCTTTATAGTGGAATAGTGTACCACAACTCCAGTGTCTGCCAGATCTTTCTGGAGGGATCGTGCAGTCAAACGTGGGTTTTGAATTGTTTTTCTCACAATCCTGCGAGCTGTTCTATCTGATATATTTCTTGGTCTTCCAGATCTTGCTTTAACTTCCACTGTTCCTGATGACTGCCATTTCTTAATTACATTCTGAACAGAGGATATTGACATCTGAAAACGCTTTGCTATCTTCTTATAGTCTTCTCCAGTTTTGTGAGCGCCAACTATTTTCAGTTTCAGTTTTCTAGACAACTGCTTAGAAGATCCCATGGTGCTGATTGTTGGGGCAAGGTCAGATGAGTCTGGGCATTTAAAACCTTTGAGATTGACATCACCTGGTCTTCCCAGACGATGATTGAGAACAATCCATGACACTGGCAGGTCTCAGCCTTGCTAAGGGGGCAGTGCATGCTATAAATTCTGCAGGGTGCCCAAACCATTGCAGACGCCATTTTTTTGTTTTCTGTAATTTTGAAAGTGTCAATGATTGAAATAAAATCTAACTTTTGTTGACATATCATAAGAATGTCTAATCTGTAATTTGATGCCTTTTGGAGATTTTTCCATCTTTCCTTGGCTTCTTTATGCACATTAATACAAATTTTTACCTGGGGTGCCCACATTGGTGCGATGGAATACATTCCATGTGACATTCCATGTGATTTGCACCGCACTGCTTTGCAAATCACATGCAATGTCTGTGCAATGTAAATTCATATACAGATTGTATGTCTGAATTTGCATTGCATTCGGACCAAATTCATACAGGACCCTTTTTTTGGTCTGCACCAGAATCAGATCGCATAGGTGTTCACACCCATGTGATCCAATTACTGCCCAAAATGACAGTTCGCACTGCGATCTGCGAACCAAACTGGGGGTGTCATTAACTTTGTATTGAGACTCCCAGTGATTCGCATATGGCAGTGTGAACTGCCTGCGAGTCGGGTGCGATGCCGGAACCCGCAGTGGATTCGAAGGGTTTCCCGCATCGCACCAATATAAACTGAGCCGAAGTGCATATCCATTGAGTTCAACCATAAAATAGGAATAAAGTAATGTAAATAAATAAATACTACCTTCAGAAAATACAAAACAAGCACACAGCCATTGCTGCCTGATCTGGCCTTATCTGGCTAGGTCTATGATACATTGTACACAAAAAATGTGTACAAAAAGCAACCAAGCCGTATCATCAGCATATTTATCACATCCTAATTTCCACTGTTTACCAGCCATTCAAAAAAAAAAAAAAATAGCGGGAAATGGGTTTTAATTTCTATGGCAAACTTAAGCAAGGAATGTGATTGGTCCCTATGAAAAACATCTCAGATTTAGTATCTTTTTTCTCAATAGTTTATTGTGAATTAGATTTAGGTTTGCATGAATTCTGTGCAAAAAAATACCACTTTTCAACATTCTACAGCAATGTTTCTCAGGGCTCATGTACACAGTGGAGTTAAAAACATTTTCTGAACGCTGGAAACTTGACAGCTGGAAACCGTGGGTGAAAAACATCAGTTTTACAACTTTTACATGCTGCGTTTATGTGAGTTTAGCAGCAGTTATGAGTATTTGAGGTTAGAAGCGTTTTAAAGATAACCTCAGGAGACCATCCTAAATTCCCAAAATGCATTAAAAATAAGTAAATTATTACCTATTTCAGCCATTCTGTGAGAGAAGAGATAGCAGTGTGCTTGTAGATAGCTGTCTTATTTTTTGTGTTTTCACTATGGATCCCATCATGAGCATGTGTGAGGAAATGCTCCTGATGTTGCTGAGGCTCCAAAGATGTAGAAAATTGCATGAGAGGACCAAAATTTGTTGCTACCAAACTTATTCATCCATGTAGGCAACAGCATGAGGTGAAATTTGTGCTTTTCAACATTTTTATATGTTAAAAAATTATTATAAACGCAAAAGCGCATAAATGTAGATAACCGCGGTTACATGTGGTTACAAGCATTTGAAATGCCAGTAAACTACAGTCCTGAACGCGATTTTTCTGCTTTCAAACAAATGCCTGTAACCTCAACTGCCTCTAAAGTACTATAAACGACTGAGTGTACATGGACACATAAGATAACAGAGGGGAGTTCAGGGGCTGCTGAAAAAACCACCCAACTGCTCCGAAGACATCAGTTTAGCAGTTGTAGTGTACATGAGGTCTTAAAGTGTTACTAAACCCAGGACCCTGCATTCACTATATCTGGTCTCCCACAGTTCTCAGAACATGGAAATGTAATTATTTTAGTAAATATAAACTGCTTAATACCTTTTCTCATCAGCAGTATATAGCAGTCTTATGACTGCTATCAGTGTCTGCCCGAGCACTGGTTAAAGCTTGTAAGAAGGGTTTTCATTCTCCTCTGACTGTCCTATGAGACTGCATGACACCTAACCCTCTGTCTGGACAGTGCTGGTTGGCCCTGTGCTGATCACATGCACCCTCTCAAAAAAAAAAAGCTCTCTAGCAATACGCACCAACCTTAGCATGTGCAAAGTGCCTCCTAGGGCTCTGTTCTATCAACAGATGGAATAGAGACAGTAAAAGAATGGATTGATCAGAGAAAACAGGATCAAACAGCCTTTTTACACAATGTGGAGGATCTACCCATTGGGTTCCACAGCGAGTATAAAATGCATGCTTTACTGCATATACAGACCAATTTTACTGTAGTGGGTTTAGTAACACTTTAAGCTGGGACCCAAATTGGGTCATAGATATATTTGTGATGGGTCGCCACATGATTGTGTTATAAACATAGCCTATTTTGTCCAAGCAAAAAATCTGTTGATTGATTGATCTGCGAGTGATCTAGCAAACTTTATATCTATTTCAAATCATATACTCACACAATCTGAGATATAGAGGGAGATTTACTAAAACTGTAGCACTCAGAATCTGGTGCAGCTGTGCATAGTTACCAATCAGTTTCTAATTTAAGCTTGTTCAATTAAGCTTTAGCAATAAAACCAGGAAGCGGATTTGTTTCTGTGCACAGGTGCTCCAAATTTTAGTGCTCTCCAGTAGACATGCGCATGGTGAATACATTTGTTTAGTTTTGTTTCTTTTAGATTAGTTAAACTAGTAATTTAGTTTCGTTAAGTTTGGTTGAATTTTTTAAATTCATATTCGGGATGTTATATTTCAAGTTGTGTTAATATTTTTAGAGAAGAAGATGTCTTAGTTGTTGCCTATCATGTAAAATACAGATAGAGACAGCTGGGGATTGGGTTGGAACTTATTTTGTTTCTCTTTATCTCCTATGGAAAAGAGTAATTGTTCACTCTACTTTCACAGAAGTTTAATTTTTTATAGAGAAAAAAAGGAAATATAAAAAAAATATATATGACTCTATATGAAATAGATATGACTCCTATGCAGCTAACTGCTTAACAAACAATATTTATTACAAATAAAAAATGATAAAGGCACAAAACATAGGTTAAAAACACCGGTATACCTACTAAAACCGAAAGTAACTCCCAAATTATCATCAGAAGATATATATATAAATACATAATAAAGTATCAATCAATATAACAAAAGGTGTATACCACACACGTTAAGTAGTTCCTTAAGTAGCTCTGTGAAATGAAATGGTTAATACTATAGTGAATAGGACATCTCAAATACAGTACATGCTGAGTCATCCACTTTTTCCATGGAAGCATGATATTCAAGTGTCATCCGAGTTACATTCTGGGGGGGTGGGGCTCAATGATTACTTCTTATGTTACATAGTTGCATAGTTAGTGAGGTTGAAAAAAGACATCAGTCCATCCAGTTCAACCCATGATGCGTGTGTGTGTTTGCTTTTAACCGTACATTGTTTACCCCTGTATGTTGTGGTCTCTAAGGTGTCCATCTAATAGTTTTTTGAAACTATCAATGCTCCCTGCTGATACTACTGCTTGTGGAAGAGAATTCCACATCCTTACCGCTCTTACAGTGAAGAACCCCTTACGCACTTTAAGGTTAAACCGCCTTTCCTCTAGTTTTAGTGAGTGGCCACATGTCTTATTGTATCTCCTTTCTCTGAATAGTTTGTTCCTTATGCTCGGGTCACCAGTACAGTATTTGTACATTGATATCATATCCCCCCTCAATTGTCTTTTCTTCAGAGAGAAAAGGTTCAGTGCTTGTAGTCTTTCCTCATAGCTGATGTCCTCCATTCCCCTAATTATTTTTGTTGCCCTTCTCTGGACTTTCTCCAGTTCCAGCACATCCTTCCTGAGGACCGGTGCCCAGAACTGGACAGCATACTCCAGATGTGGCCGGACCAGAGTCTTGTAGAGTGGGAGAATAATCTCTTTATTTCTGGAGTGAATCCCCTTTTTTATACATCCCAGTATTCTGTTGGCTTTGCTTGCGGCGGCTTGGCATTGCATGCCACTGCCAAGCTTGTTGTCTACCAGTACCCCCAAGTCCTTTTCCATCCTAGACTCACCCAGAGGTTCCCCCCCTAGTGAGTAGTTTGCTTTCTGGTTTCTGGCCCCAAGTGCATTACTTTACATTTTTCAACATTAAACCTCATCTGCCATGTAGTTGCCCACCCCGTTATTTTGTTCAGGTCTGCTTGCAAGGTTTCCACTCCTGCATAGAAGATATTGGCATGCCTAGTTTAGTATCATCTGCAAATACTGAGATTGTACTAGATATCCCCTCCTCTAGATCATTTATGAATAGTTGCTGGAAATGTAACGCATTAAGAAGTTGAAATCAGCACAATAAAGTGACAATTCCAATCTGTAATTGCTGTATTGCTGTTTTACAAGAAACGTAAATACTACAAGTGTAGAGAAATTGTCAAGGTGGATTTAGCCTGTGGTCGGTTAAAGAAAGGAATGTCCACATATGCCCTTAAACAGGGACCAATGAGACCATATATAAATAGTTGGTGCATCATCATCCAGTCTCCAGGTGGGTTTAATCTGTCATTGGTAGTACATAAATTGTCCACATGCAGACTTTTACAGGAAGACCTTATATGAATGGCTTAGATGTGTGGCTTATATGCATGACCTTTATAGCTGTCATTAATAATACACGGATGCCACATGTAGACTGCATATGTTACAGTGAGATACACCCATTGCATACTGTTGTATTCCGCTTTGCAATAAAAACCCATTTAGGGGATAAAAAGTTAATTGTGGCCTAGCCTGCATATGGTACAGTGAGATGCACCCTTTTGCATACTGTTGTATTCCACTTATCAATAAAAACCCATTTAGGGGAAGATCTAAAATTCGATAAATATGAGGAGAAAGTCAAATAAGGGACGTGGCCTGGATCGTGGTGTTGCTGGTGGAGCTCCTGTTGCCAGGAGAGGTCGTGGTCGATCTGTGCCAGCTACACGTACAGGTGAAACACCTTTCTCAGCTGCGAGTAGGCGACAGAACCTGCAGCAGTATTTGGCAGGGCCTAATGTGCCTCTACAAATGTTGAGGCCAGAACAAGTACAGGCGATAGTAGATCGGGTTACTGACAGTGCCTCCAGTTCCTTCACATTGTCTCCCACCCAGTCTTTTGCTGAAAGGTCAGAGTTGGCACCTGCAGCTTATGTCCATCAATCTTTAACCTCACCCCCTTGCAAATCAGCCAAGCAGTCTGAGCCCCAAGTCATGCAGCAGACTCTTCTTCTTTTTGATGACTCTGTTAGCATGGTTTCCCAGGGCCATCCACCTAGCCCTGCCCCAGAAGTGGAAGAGATTGAGTGCACCGATGCCCAACCACTTATGTCTCCAGATAAATACATGGGGGGACCATCGCAGCACATCTCGGATGATGACGAAACACAGGTGCCAACTGCTGCGGAATTCCAAATTGTGGAGACCGACAAGGAGGGCAGGGGTGAAGACTGGGTGGAAGACAATGTGGAGGACGATGAGGTCCTCGACCCCACATTAAATGAACGTCATGCAGGTGACCTGAGTGGTTTGGAGGAAGAGGCGGTGGTCGCACAGAGCCACCAGCACAGCAGAAGAGGGAGCAGGGTGCAAAAGTGGAGCGGCCGTGCCCTAGACACTACGCCTGCTACTGCCCAATGCAGCAGGGGACAGAGCAAACCAAAGCCAGCTAAAAGGAGTTCCCTAGCGTGGCAGTTCTTCAGACAATGTGATGATGACAGGACACGAGTGGTTTGCACGCTGTGCAATCAGAGCCTGAAGCGAGGCATAAACCTTCTCAACCTGAGCACAACCTGCATGACCAGGCATCTAAGTGCAAAGCACAAGCTGCAGTGGAGTGCACACCTCAAAAACCAAGAAAGGTCTCTGGCTCCTCCTGCTTCCTCTTCTGCTGCTGCAGTCTCGGCCTCTTCATCCACCTCTGTAGTGACAGTGGCACCTGCCACCCCACAAACAGAGGATCCACCAGCAACACCACCACCTGGGTCACCAACAACCATCTCCACAATGTCCCGTGGAAGCGTTCAGCTTTCTATCTCCCAAACACTGGAGCGGAAGAGGAAGTACCCCCCTACCCACCCGTGATCCCTGGCCCTGAATGCCAGCATTTCAAAATTCCTGGCCTTTGAAATGCTGTCATTCCGGCTGGTGGAGATGCAGATTTTAAAAAGCCTCATGGCGGTGGCTGTCCCACAGTACCTCTTGCCCAGCCTCCACTACTTTTCCAGGCAAGCCATCCCTTCCCTGCACAAGCAAGTGGGTGACAAAATCAGGTGTGCACTGCGCAACGCCATCTGTGGCAAGGTCCACCTAACTACGGATACGTGGACCAGTAAGCATGGTCAGGGACATTATATCTGGGTAAATGCAGTGGCGGCTGAGCCTGTGGCGGATAGCAGTTTGGCGCATGTCCTTTCACCACCGAGGATTGCAGGGCGCTTCAGTTTGCCTCCTGTTCCTAACTCCTCCTACTCCGCTTCCTCATCCTCTACCGCCTCCTCTTCCGGTCAGCCTAACATCTTCACCACCAACTTCAGCGCAGCCAGGGGTGCGCTGAAGTTGGTGGTGAAGGTGTTAGGCTGACCGGAAGAGGAGGGGACAGCAGGCAGTTTTAAAACTTGCCTGTTTGGGGGAAAAAACACACACCACGCAGGAGTTGTGGAGGAGCATGGAACAGCAGACCGATGAGTGGTTGCTGCCAGTGAACCTCAAGCCCGGCCTGGTGGTGTGCAAAAATGGGCAGCTCTGGGCCTAGCCGGTTTGACACACATCCCTTGCCTGGCGCATGTGCTGAATTTGGTGGTGCAGAGGTTCTTTAGAAATTACCCTGATATGTCAGAGCTGCTGCAGAAAGTGCGGGCCGTCTGTGCGCACTTTCGGCGTTCTCACCCTGCTGCTTCTCGCCTGTCAGCGCTGCAGTGTAACTTCGGCCTTCCCACTCACCGCCTCATATGTGACGTGCCCACAAGGTGAAACTCCACCTTGCACATGCTGGCCAGACTGTGCGAGCAGCAGCAGGCAATAGTGGAGTTTCAGCTGCAGCACACACGCATGAGTTGCTCTGCAGAACAGCACCACTTCACCACCAATAACTAGGCCACCATGCGAGACCTGTGTGCCTTGTTGCGCTGTTTCGAGTACTCCACCAACATGTCCAGTGCAAATGACACAGTTCTCAGCTTAACTATCCCACTTCTATGCCTTCTTGAAAAAACACTTCGGGTGATGATGGAAGAGGATATGGCACAGGATGAGGAGGAGGAGGATGAAGAGGTATCATTTCCAAGGCTTTCAGGGCAGCCATTCGCAAGTGGCTCCGAGGGTGGGTTCCTGCACCCACAAACACCAAGGACACAATTGTCCAGCAGGGGCACAGTTCTGGAGGATGACAAGGATGAGGAAGAGGAGATGGAGGAGGATATGGAACCATGTTCACAGCAGGGTGGCACCCAGGCCAGCTCATGGCCATCACTGGTGCGTGGCTGGGGGGATACGGAGGACACAGAGGATACACTTCCCCCAGAGGACAGCTTTTCGTTGCCTCTGGGCAGCCTGGCACACATGAGCGATTACATGCTGCAGTGTCTCCGCAACGACCGCCGAGTTTCCCACATAGTAACTTGTGCTGATTACTGGGTGGCCACCCTGCTGGATCCCCTGGATCCCCCCCTCACTGGAGCGTGACCTGACAGCGGGGCACAGTGGAAGCACAAGGCCAAGGCAGGGGAAGAGGAGGAAGAGGTCGCCAGGGCACTGCCAGCACCTTAGAAGGCAGGGTTAGCATGGCCAAAATGTAGAAAAGCTTTGTCAGCACGCCACAACAAGCAGCAGCACCACCAGCTGATATGGAATGTCTTAGCAGGAGGCAGCATTTCACTATCATGGTGAAGCAGTATGTGTTCACACGCCTAGACGTACTGAATGACGGGTCTGCCCCCTTCAACTTCTGGGTCTCCAAGTTGGGCACATGGCCTGAGCTTGCCCTTTATGCCTTGGAGGTGCTGGCCTGCCCTGCAGCCAGTGTATTATCTGAACGGGTATTTAGCACAGCTGGACGAGGTATATATATATATACAGTATCTCACAAAAGTGAGTACATCCCTCACATTTTTATTATTATTATTATTATTATTATTATTATTTCAGGTACTTATATAGCGATGTCAATTTGCGCAGCGCTTTACATATACATTACATATTCACATCAGTCCCTGCCCTCAAGGAGCGTACAATCTAAGGTCCCTAACTCACATTCATACATACATAGTAGGGCCAATTTGTTTTTATACAGGATCCAATTAACCTACCAGCATGTCTGTAAATAATTTATTATATCTTTTCATGTGGCAACACTGAAGAAATGACACTTTGCTACAATGTAAAGTAGTGAGTGCACAGCTTGTATAACAGTGTAAATTTACTGTCCCGTCAAAATAACTCAACACGCAGCCATTAATGTCTAAAACGCTGGCAACAAAAGTGAGTACACCCCTAAGTGAAAAAGTCCAAATTGGGCCCAAAGTGTCAATATTTTCTGTGGCCACTATTGTTTTCCAGCACTGCCTTATCCCTCTTGGGAATAGAGTTTAACAGAACTTCACAGGTTGCACTGGAGTCCTCTTCCACTCCTCCATGACGACATCATGGAGCTGGTGGATGTTAGAGACCTTGCGCTCCTCCGCCTTCCATTTGAGGATTCCCCACAGATGCTCATTAGGGTTTAGGTCTGGAGACATGCTTGGCCAGTCCATCACCTTTACCCTCAGCTTCTTTATTAAGGCAGTGGTCGTCTTGGAGGTGTATTTGGGGTTGTTATCATGTTGGAATTTTGCCCTGCTGCCCAGTATCCAAAGGGAGGGGATCATGTTCTGCTTCATTATGCCACAGTACATGTTGGCATTCATGGTTTCCTCAATGAACTGTAGCTCCCCAGTGCCGGTATGACTCTCCTGCCACCATGCTTGACTGTAGGCAAGACACACTTGTCTTTGTACTCCTCACCTGGTTGCCACCCCACACGCTTGACACCATCTGAACCAAATAAGTTTCTCTTGGTCTCATCAGACCACAGGACTGAATCCATGTCCTTAGTCTGCTTGTCTTCAGCAAACTGTTTGCGGGCTTTCTTGTGCATCATCTTTAGAAGAGGCTTCCTTCTGGAACAACAGCCATGCAGAGCAATAAGATGCTGTGTGGGGTGAATGGTCTGAGCACTGACAGGATGACCCCCCCCTATCCTTTCAACCTTTATAGCAATGCTGCCGGCACTCATACATCTTTTTCCCAAAGACAACCTCTGGATATGACGCTGATCACGTGCACTCAACTTATTTGGTCGACCATGGCAAGGCCTGTTATGAGTGGAACCTGTCCTGTTAAACTGCTGTATGGTCTTGGCCACCATGCTGCAGCTCAGTTTCAGGATCTTGACAATCTTCTTATAGTCTAGGCCATCTTTATGTAGAGCAACAATTCTTTTTTTTTCAGATCCTCAGAGAGTTCTTTGACATGAGATGCCATGTTAAAATTCCAGTGACCAGTACGAGAGAGTGAGAGCAATAACACCAAATGTACCACACCTACTCCCCATTCACACCTGAGACCTTGTAACACTAACGAGTCACATGGCACCGGGGAGGGAAAATGGCTAATTGGGTCCAATTTGGATATTTTCACTTAAGGGTGTACTCACTTTTGTTGCCAGTGGATTTAGACATTAATGGCTGTGTGTTGAGTTATTTTGAGGGGACAGCAAATTTACACTGTTATACAAGCTGTGCACTCACTACTTTATGTTGTAGCAAAGTGTAATTTCTTCAGTCACATGAAAAGATGTAATAAAATATTTACAAAAATGTGAGGGGTTTACTCACTTTTGTGAGATACCGTATATATACATATCTAGTGACAGTTGCTAATAAAGATTACACATAAACTCCTCCTAAGGCAACAATACTTAAGTATTGCTTTTATGTATTTTTTATTTTTTTATGAATCACTGTTTTTACTGATGTATTTAACTCTTTTACAGTTGTTATGTATTTTTTTAACTGTCCTTTTTCTCTGTGTAAGAGGCTACTCTTGATGAATATGAGTTTTTGGCATCTGGCTCTGTATCCCCCTTCAGTGCCGTGGACTGGTATATCTCAGCAGATGATTGAATTTGGGCACAAGTGATCCATTTATGGTTAATTGAGAGTGTTTGGCGAGGGAGAGGGGTGCAGGAGCTAAACCTTTATAATGTAGTTCGACATGTCAGCATGTCTAACCCCTGATGATGTCCTATCAGATGAAATGTGCGTAGGGTGGAGTTTGAGCCTGCTGACATCACATGGTGTTGTCCAGGCAGGCATTGGCTTTGTAAGTTTTTAGCTGAAAATCATGTATTTTATGTTGATTGTTTTACAGTAAAGCCTTTTAACAACCTTAATACCGGGCACTTTCACCCCGTTTCTGCCCAAGCCAACTTTCAGCTTTCAGCACTGTCACACTTTAAGGCCTCATGCACATGGGACGTTTGAAAAAATGTGCTGCAAAGCTAGTTCTGATGCCGGAAAAAGCAGCTGTAAAAACGTGCTTTCAGTAGCTTTTTCCATTTGCGTTATTGCACATTTTGCCATGTGGCTTTTAGCAGCGTTTTTTCTGCCTCCATTCAAAATCAATGGTTCCCTATGGGAGCCTATTGATTTGAATGGAAGTCGCACCGCAAGTCGGATCAGGATGATCCGACTTGCGGCGCGACATGCGCTCTGAGAATCTTGAGGGGGAACTCCATACCAAAATGGGAAAAAAAGGCGTTGGGGTCCCCCCCAGGTTCCAAACCAGGCCCTTCGGGTCTGATATGGAATTTGAGGGTAGCCCTACGCCAAAAAAACGGCATGGGGTCCCCCCCAAAATCCATACCAGACCCTTATCCGAGCATGCAGCCTGGCAGGCCAGGAAAGGGGAGGGGATGAGCGAGCGGCCCCAGCCCCCTGGACCACTCCAGGCCACATGCCCTCAACATGGGGGGTGTTGGTGCTTTGGGGCAGGGGGGGCTCTGCACGTCTTAGGGAGGCCCCGCCCCCTTATGTCACAGACAACGTCATTGGGCGGCCACACCCCTAATGGCTATATAATAAGCTGCAGAGAGTGGAGACATAATCACAGGAGACATCGTCTGAGGAGGACCGGAGAAAGAAGAAGAGCCAAGGGCAAAAGAGCAGAAGAGCAGACAGCAAAAGAGCAGAAGAGCGGAGGGGAAGAAGAGCAGAGTGGAGAAGACCGGAGTGGAGAAGACCGGATGAAGATTTTTAATAAACTTTCCAAAACGTCTCCTGTCATTATTCACATACACTGCCTTTTATGGGGTGAATGGGTAGGGGTACAATGTACCCCATACCCATTCACATAGGGAGGGGGTCTGGGATCTGGGGGGCCCCCTTGTTCAAGGGGGCTTCCAGATACAGATGAGCCCCCTGCCCACAGACCCCCACAACCACCGGCCAGGGTTGTGGGGATGAGGCCCTTGTCCTCATCAACATGGGGGCAAGGTGCTTTGGGGTGGGGGGGTGCAGAGCCCCCCTGCCCCAAAGCACCAACACCCCCCATGTTGAGGGCATGTGGCCTGGTGTGGTCCAGGGGGGTGGGGCCGCTCGCTCGTCCCCTCCCCTTTCCTGGCCTGCCGGGCTGCATGCTCGGATAAGGGTCTGGTATGGATATTGGGGGGGGACCCCACGCCGTTTTTTCGGCATGGGGCTACCCTCAAATTCCATACCAGACCTGAAGGGCCTGGCTTGGAACCTAAAGGGGACCCCCACACCGTTTTTTCCCATTTTGGCATGGAGTTCCCCCTCAAGATTCTCACAGCGCAAGTCGCGCCGCAAGTCGGATCATCCTGATCAGACTTGTGGTGCGACTTCCATTCAAATCAATAGGCTCCTATAGATTTTGAATGGAGGCAGAAAAAACGTACAACGTGGCTTAACGCACGTTAAGCAACATTATAGCGACGTTATTCAGCCTCTAGCAGCGTCAGACGTTTTTACAGCTGTAACACTGGTCCTCAGAACGCGCAGGCCGTGGGTTCTTCTTGCAGCTTAAAAATGCCTAGGCCACTTACAGCTCAAAAACGTCTGTGTGTGCATGAGGCCATAGAATAACATGGAGGGGCGCTTTTAAGCTGCAAAAAAAAAAAACGTCTGACGCTGCTTACAGCGGCTGTAAAAACGTCCCGTGTGCATGGGGCCTAAATGACAATTGCACAGACAGTCATACAACACTGTACCCATATGAAATATTTACATTTTTTAACACAATTAGAGCTTTCTTTTGGTGGTATTTAATCACATTTGGGTTTTTATTTTGTGTTAAATAAACAAAAAAAAAGAAAGAAAATTTTAAAGGAAAAAAACAAATTTTCTTTGTTTCTGTTATAAAATTTAGCAAATAACTAATTGTTCTTCATTGTTCCACAAACTGTAGTATATATATATATATATATATATATGAAAATCGATAAACCCTGATGTACTGATGGCCTATCTCATTTCTAGAGGTCCAAAAATGCCAGGGCAGTAAAAATATCACTAAATGACCCCCTTTTGGAAAGTAGACAGTCCAAGGTATTTAGCAAGAGGCAAGGTAGGTTTTTTGAAATTGTAATTTTTTGTCACTAATTTTTGGAAAATGGAACATTTTTAAAAAATGTTTTTTTTTTTTTTTTCTTTATATGGTAAGTCGAACATTCTGTTTTTCAGTCCTGATGATAAAAATAAGGAAAGCAAAGATAAAATAAGCACCCCTTTAGTTGTTGTTTGAGAGGCCGGACTCTTTTTTCAAGCAACTGGCTTGTAATAAAAAGCACATAGGCTTCTCTGACTAGTGTTCCTAATGAGAAACAATCTATTTTTATTGAATATATTTATTGCATACTCAAATCCTGACAAAGCTAACTATTACACAAAGATTGCTGGAGTTTGGCAAATGCCCATTTACTCCATCAGACAGTGCTCTTATTGTGATGACCTGTGTAATACCCTTTAGTGTACGATACAATCAAAGATTGTACAATATTTTATATCATAGAATCAGATTTTGTTTTCTGCTCACAGTTCTTAAATTCATGATGATAAAATCTTTGGCAGCAATAATTATCAACATAAAAAAGCAAAATACAGCATAAACACTGAACGACAATAAATTTACAAATATATTTATTCCGACAAGTTTCTATAGCATGTGACATGCCAAAATAGCACCTTGTAATTATCATTGACAGAAAAATCAAAAAACTTCTTTGCTGCTAAATATGAAAACTATAAACGGAAAGGGTGTGAAATTAGGCATAAATTACCTTTACACACACAAAGGAACAAAAAAGGCATTAGAAAGCAATTTTGTCAGAAATACCATGTCTCAGAATAAGTTTCACCATTAAGCAAAATTGGCTTTTAAAAACTGTTTTAATTGTTTCCAGAATGTATTTAATGTAATATAAATGTTCATTTGCAGGGGAAAAAACATTTCTGAGTAATAGTGTCATTAACTTCAGACACAAGCTCACATTTTAAGAGTTGTCTGCAATTTAATAAGCAGGATTAAAAGAAAGTGTGTGACATGTTATAGAACTCCAGGTTGGACTTCTCATTTGGTTTTGCATCCATATTTAATGGTACATCATTAGTATGTAAAACTGATCATTGGAAAATATGTTCTTGTAGATGAATGAAAGTACAAGGGAAAGATGCAGTCAAAGATAAAACCAAACTGCAAAGCTTTAATCCAGTACAATAAAATGTTACAGCATTATCATAATTTTGTTAAATTTAAAGGTATTTGAACAAGTATTCTATGAGAATTTCCTATTTCTCCATCTGGAATGAGATATACTGTACCAACAAGAACTTAAAAAAAGATGTCCACTAAAATGTTTTAATTGGAATATGTGAGGTATGTCAGTTATTTTGTGCTAGCTATTTTTGTGTTCCTCCCTTCTGTATGTCCCATGTTGCACAGTGTCATGTCAGCTTTGTTTCCCCTCTAGTTTAGTTTCCCTGCATGTTTGCCTGAGACATCCCATAGACTTGAGTCTTGACACTTGAAAGGGGATTTTTTTTTTTGGGGGGGGGGGGGGGGCAGAATTTGAGTCATCTGTCTGCTTTCAGTTATTTTGATGCAATTGTTGCAATGTAACATGTATTTACCAGCAGGTAGCTGAAGGCTAAACGACTCTTCTCTTCTACCGAGCTTCTTGAAATGTTGAAATGAGACAAGTCCTGATGAGACCTGGGAGGAAGGTCTCCCTCTCTTCCAAAGGTCAATCATACACAAGTTACATAGGTATGTTCAATCTTGATGGCAGAATAGTGTTGCTGGAGCAGTAAGTGTGTAAACAGTTTAGAATGATACTTCCATTGGACCTTTTAAAGAGCAAACCCTGTTCATAAACTTTTATATGACCCCTTCTGGTCTGTTAAATATACCATTAAAAGTAATTTATTAAATTGGCTTGTTAAATGCAAGACAAATAGCTACAGATTCTACCATATATCCAATGAGCTCCTAACTTCTTGTGCACTATGCCTCTACTGAATTGAAATCCTAAGCAGTGTTATCAGCCCTGTCTGAGTTACCCCCTGCTGTACTACAGAACACATATGCTTTGTTATAGAAATGAGGAGAGGAGGAAGTATTCTGTAGTCCAAATCAAGAGCAAGGAGTCTAGGATGATAACACTGCTCCTCTGTAGGTACAATACTGTGAGAGAGCGTTGTCACCATATGCTGGAAAGAGTTTCTTGCACAATCAATGGGTGGAAAGAAAGGTAAAAAAGGGCCATAAAAAGAAAAAGAAAATGTATTATCATGCATCTGGTGACAACCAAAATGTTGTGGAGGCTTCTTGCACCCCCTGCCCAAGACTCGTGAAAGTGGAGACAGAGAGTGTGAGGACACAGGGAGTGGCACAAGTGCCAGAGTAACTGGCTGGTGAAGTCCACACTTAGGTGGATGAAGCTGGGGGTTGCAGTCCTAGGAACAGGATACTAAAGCAGCTTGGTACCAAAGCAGAAGATGGTAGCAGAGCCAGTATGCAGGCAGTGACCAGCAGCAGCCAGGTAACAAGGGACTGAGTCAGCAGGCAGAGCAAGTCCAGGAAGCAGGCCAAGGTAGGTAATTGTCAGGCAGTACAGAATCAGCAGGAAAAGACAAGTGCAATAAACAGGCCAAGGTCAAAGAGATCAGGTGAACAAGGTTAATGCAGGAGCAAAGGCAGAGTCCAGGAGGAAACCGGGTCATATACAGGTAAGCAGGTTCAATGGATCAGGTCACAGGAATACAGGTACAAGCTTAAGACCATTCAGCAACTGCTCATGGTGACAGGGCAGATTAAATAGACAGCTGGGCACCAAGTATGCACGCTACTGCGTATTTGCACATGCGCATGCGCACACAAATGCAAGCACATTGAACCAGAATAGTACATCTTTGCTTAGAAGTATTAGCATGTGAACTATGCGCATGAATATGAGCAAAAGCATGCACTGGTTTTCTGGTGCTGGGAATCTGGTTTATGTAATCACCATAATAAAGGACATGGCATTCATGAATGGCTTGAATCTTTGGCAGGATTATTGGGGGGCATTGCAAATATGAATGCCAGGGAACCTGAAGAAGGCATAGGATCCAAAATTTAGTCCATCTCTGTTTTATTCTAGAATAAATCCACTAAATGAAAGTCATAATATTTTACAAGTATACCACCTTACCATCTTCACCTCTATTGTTAACTGTGCCCAGAGAATGGCCTAGCATCAACCGATACATGCAAGTGTGCTTCATCTGTATTCCTTAGACTAATTAATCTCATAAAATAGCTTAATTAATCCTGCTCACAAAAGAAGAAAAATAAGGCCAGAAAAATAACATGCTGACTTAAAACATGAAATCTTTGGAAAAGTCAGACAAACAGAGCTCAGAGGAATTGTGAGTTTCGGAGATGCAGGCTAATTACTTAATCGCTTGCATTTGTAAATCGTATTATTGGAAAAGAAATTACTGTAGTGATTAAATTACAGATATTTATCTGCTAATAACCCTGATTAACTACTGATGCTAATCTGTCATCTTGAAAGGCAATATTAACTGCATCAATCTAGCAGAACAATAAACAGCTTTATATGAAAGAAAACTTTTGTGTGTTTAAATTCCAGATGTGAGATGGGAATGTGGAATGTGTTAGATTTGGAAACTGGCTTCTTGGGCAAAAATTGTTGACTTTTTCAAATTGAGTTGTTTTGGCCCATTAACCTGTTGTCAAGCACAAAGCTGCACTCACTTAATGAACAAGTGCTGGCTTATGCTGTGAAAGCAATTTATCTAGCACTTGTAGAGTAAATGAATAAACCACAAGCTCAATTTATAGATAGAAAGCGATTAGAGTTGTGGTAAAATGACTAGCTGCTGAAAATGTGTTGGGAATGTCTTATTCGCATTTTTCACAATGAACCGAGTTGTAGAAGAAGATATTTAGAACAAATGACTAATACTGACCATACTTTGAGAAAATAATACACAACTCATTCTACATAAACCCACACATGGATGGGGCAACACACATTCAGTGATGACTCTACACCTCATTTTTGTCTAATATGACTAACTGCTCCTGGCACACCATTGCGTGCCTCAAGCTTGATAAAACACTGCTTCGATCCCATCACAAGTGGAGAAAATGTTTAACATAAAATATCCGCAAATAGGCTTGTACTGTAGTTATATGGCTTTATTTTATTTTTATTTTTCTTATTCTGTCCCACCCTTATCAACTGTTTTTATCCCTGTAAATTTTGTGTTTGTTGCCTCAATAAATCTTCTTTTTAAAAAATAAAGACTGACCATTCACATGCACAGCAGTAATCCAGATCTGGGGTTGCTGCACATCTGAAGCTGCAACAACATTTTTACATTCGTGGCTTTTTTTTTTTTTTTTCATTTTATCATGTTTCCCTGTGTGTTTTATGGACTTACCTACATGTATTTTGCAATGTGTTTGCACTTTATAGACCCTGATCTATTCCCAACCCAAGAGATTGCTTTCTCTATCTAATAATCTTACTCCATTACCTTTGTGGTTAACATTTTTTTATGCTTTTAAATATTTTTGGATGTCTATATAAGATGTATGTCACTCCATTTTGTGTATATTGAAATTACATTTATTTTAATGAAAACTGCAGATCTAAAAATATTGAAAATTACTTTGGAAATTAAAATGTTAAAGCTTTCCCTTACACGCCGCACGGCAGACCACAAATTTAAACTGAACTGACTGATTTGAATGACAGTTCTGAGTTTGTTGCTGTTTCTGTGCAACACTTGGCCATGTTCTATCATTTTTATATGAACATAGCCTATATGATATACAGTAAACCCATAAAAATGCTATATCTGCACATTTTCTGACATCAATGTCTTTGTATATATGTTCTGTTCAGTACATGTGTGTGTCTGTAAGCCTGCTTCTTTGTCTGTCTATGCATTAAGAGGATTACTAGTTATATCATTATGTGTCCTTGTGTGCAGGAGATTATGGGATGATATTGTAAAGACAGATTTTAGTCTCTTATACTACCAGCATTTATAATTTTCTTGAATTTTTGATAATTGTATACAGAAACTGCATTTTTGGGTTTTTTAACATCCTATTCTGGTGTTCAGGTGTAAACATTTTTACACATATACAGTATGTAACTGACATTAAATAACATAAATAGACATATGCAAATCGCAGTGAACCCAAATCAAAACCAGAACATCTGTCTTACAATGGAAACATATACTAGCAGACATTTTCTGACCAGATTTTCTTTTCTAAATGTTTTTTAATTCATATTGCTAATCTTCTGTTTGATCATAAGTCCCAGGCTAAACTTTTTTTTTGATCCCATCTATTAAAATACATCTAAATCCAACTCATACGTGAGGATTCGATTTTACTGACTGATCACCAAAGTTTCCCTGCGATAAGCTCTGCGTTAGCCCCCGTTCACATTAGGTCGCTCCGACTTCGGGGGCAACCTGTGAAGTCGCGTGCAGCGCGACTTCGGCGCGACTTGCACAGACTTCACATAATGGAAGTCAATGCAAGTCGCCTCCAGGTCGCCCCGAAGTAGTACAGGACCCTTTTTCTAAGTCGGAGCGACTTGTGTCGCTCCTATTAGAACGGCTCCTGTACTACACAGTGGGAGCGACGGTGCACGACTTGTCACCTGACAAGTCGTGCCAGTGTGAATGGACTCTTATTGTGACCTGCTCATTAAGTAAAACGTATACAAGGATAGTGCAAAATCTCTAAATTCTTTATAAACATAAACAATATTTTATTTGTACCCTGTTAGAACATGGTAACACATATAAGGAGCGGTGCAATTGTCAGTTAGTGGCAGTGTGGCAGTTAGTGACAGTGTAATTGTCAGTTAGTGGCAGTGTAATTGTCAGTTAGTGGCAGTGTGGCAGTGTTATTGTCAGTTAGTGGCAGTGTGGCAGTTAGTGGCATTGTAATTGTCAGTTAGTGGCAGTGGGGCAGTTAGTGGCATTGTAATTGTCAGTTAGTGGCAGTGTC
This sequence comes from Pelophylax lessonae, assembly GCF_965119305.1. Classification (NCBI taxonomy): domain Eukaryota; kingdom Metazoa; phylum Chordata; class Amphibia; order Anura; family Ranidae; genus Pelophylax; species Pelophylax lessonae. The sequence goes on from NC_138769.1 coordinate 464,663,567, forward strand.
GCAGTTAGTGGCAGTGTAATTGTCAGTTAGTGACAGTGTGGCAGTTAGTGGCAGTGTAATTGTCAGTCAGTGGCAGTGTGGCAGTTAGTGGCAGTGTAATTGTCAGTTAGTGGCAGTGTAAGTGATAGTTAGTGGCAGTTAGCGTCAGTTAGTGGCAGTTTTAGGGTCAGTGTGTTTTAGGTATGAAAAAAAAAAGATTTTATACTTAGTGCCAGTGTGGGTTTTAGTGTTAGTATGTTTAGGTAGGAAGCTGCTCAAAAAAAAAATCAGAAAAACAATACATTTATGGCCAGTTTAACCACTTCAGCCCCAGAAGGTTTTACCCCCTTAATGACCAGGCCATTTTTGCGAAACTGCACTGTGTTCATTTAACTGACAACTGCATGGTCATGCAATGCTGTACCCAAATGTCTATTTTTCCCCACAAATAGAGGTTTCTTTTGGTGGTATTTGATCACCTCTGCGGTTTTTATTTATTTTCTTTGCTATAAACAAACAATTTTGAAAAAATGTATATATATTTTTTTACTTTCTGCTATAAAACACATCAAATAAAAAAATGTAAAAAATCAAATTTCTTTTCCAGTTTAGGCCAATATGTATTCTGCTACATATTTTTGGTAAAAAAAAATCTCAATAAGCGTATATTGATTGGTTTGCGCAAAAATTATCGCGTCTACAAATTATGGGATATTTTTATGGCATTTTTTTTTTACTAGTAATTGTGGCGATCAGCGATTTTTAGCGGGACTGCAACATTGCGGCGGACAAATTGGACACCTAACTGACACTTTTGACACTTTTTTGGGGACCAGTGACATTATTACAGTGTTCAGTGCTAAAAATATGCACTGTCACTGTACTAAGGACACTCACAGAGAAGAGGTTAACATCAGGGGCGATCAAAGGGTTAAATGTGTCCCTAAGCGGTGTATGCTAACTGTGTGGGGGTTGCTCTGATTGGGGGAAGACAAAGATCTGTGTTCCTAGCTAGCAGGAACACAAGATCTCTATCTTCTCCCCTGTCCGAGCGGCGATCTGCCTTATTTACAAAGGCAGACCACCGTTCTGCCTCTCTCTGGAACAATCGAGGGTGGCCGGCTCCAGCAGACAAATGCTCTGCTCTTTACGGGTACCATCTTTTTCTTAATGGTACCTCACACATTGGTAAATATGGGGTGCTTTTTTTGCGGTGCAATTTAGGAACAGGGTCCAGGACTTCTTTCCTTTCATTTCTGTTGGTAGGAAAGCCCGTTGAAATGAATGGGCTGCACTACACGCAGCATGGTTCCACACAGTGAACCAAGGGCTTGTTCACATGTCAGGTTGGAGGAGCGGTAAATCAACATGGTTGAGCTGTTTTTACCACCCCCAACTCCTCCCCCATTAGCTACAGAGGCGGCAGCTGGGGGTATACACATGCTGTGGCTACAGCTGGAGGTATACCCAGGGTAAATGGGGCTGCACTGAAACCACCCAGCAACTGTGTGCATTGCACGGTTGCGGTGTGGTGGTGCTGCATTTACGGGCTTAAAACAGGTAGTGAGGAAGCAACGTATTGCCTCTTTACCGCCTGCCAATTGCCTCTGAAAAGCTATCATAGCAGGGATTACTTTTCAGAGGAGCAGCAGTCCTTGTTGTTACCACAAACAAGCTCTAAACAAGTAGCTCTGATGGTACAGGAATAGGGGGAGTCAGGATTAAAAGTAACATACATATACACAAATACACAGAAACACACGTACACACACACCGGTGCACACCGGTTGAGAAAGGCTGGTCTAGACTGATCCATTGCCTGTATATTGACCACATTTCTGCCTGCCACCTGAACTGACCCATCTGCACAACCTACTGACTACATTCCTGAGAGGCATAAGTCCCAGCCATCCCCTATGTGCAATTGCACTCTTTGAACCAAAGGAACTATTTTGTTCACCTTTTGTTCAGTCTCCTGTACCTCCTGGCCAGTGAACATTGCATTCATGGGGACAGCCCCTTACCAGTATGCTAGGCTTGTTTGGCCTTTAGGAATGGGGACTGCTATAGGTGATGCTATACTAAGCTATATTCCCTAACCACTCGTACAACGGCGACCTCTACAGCACTTTTGTTTTGATACAATTGGTTGCTTTTTGAGAAACACAAGATGCAATATCCGTTATGTAATCAGTCCAAACATTGAAAAAGTCTCACACATGTGATATTCCCATCCTCTGGTGTAGGAGTAATGTGTTTTGGGGTAAAATGTCCAAGTTGTGTGTGAAAAATGTCTTATAAATAGAGTTGGGCTGAACACCTAGTTCGATTCACACCAGAACAACTTAAAAAAAAAACCTCACCATGTAAAATTTTAAAAATTCAAAAGACTCACCATGTCTCTTACCTTGGACTGCCTACTTTCCAAAAAGGTGTAATTTTGGGTGTATTTGTACTGTCCTGGAATTTTAGGGCCTCAAGCAATTAAAGAGGTAGTCGGAACATCAGGACTGATACATTTTCAAATATATATATATATATATATATATATATATATACATATATATATATATATATATATATATATATATATATATACAGTATCTCACAAAAGTGAGTACATCCCTCACATTTTTGCAAATATTTTATTATATCTTTTCATGTGACAACACTGAAGAAATGACAATTTGCTACAATGTAAAGTATTGAGTGTACAGCTTGTATAACAGTGTAAATTTGCTGTCCCCTTAAAATAACTCAACACACAGCCAGTAATGTCTAAACCGCTGGCAACAAAAGTGAGTACACCCCTAAGTGAAAATGTCCTAATTGGGCCCAATTAGCCATTTTCCCTCCCTGGTGTCATGTGATTCATTAGTGTTATAAGGTCTCAGCTGTGAATGGTGAGCAGGAGTGTAAAATTTGGTCTTATCGCTCTCACTCTGAGATACTGGTCACTGAAAGTTCAACATTGCACCTCGTGGCAAAGAACTCTATGAGGATCTGAAAAAAAGAATTGTTGCTCTATGTAAGGATGTTATGGGTTTGCGGCGCTCAGGTAATAGTCCTTTTGAAGAAATAGGGACAATCCAATCTGCTTACCAGATGAAAGGATAAAATAGACCTGTCGATAGGTGTAAGATCCTGGCACTCTCAGTGCCTTTCTATCATCTCACTTCTGAGTTGCATTCCACCACTCAGGTAGGTGGAACGCATATAAGGTATGTATTCCTTTAACAGTGCTGACGTCATCATCAGGCGCCGCACTGAGCGGCTATTTCAACTGACGGTCTGCACTCACACATTGTTCGTGCAACCGCTCCTGATACCTGCCTAACCTGACGCTGCCGAATCTTCCAGCTACATACCCTATACCTGAATTGACCGGAGCCTCGCTACCTTGTCCTACACTCCCTCACTACTGGCTATTGATAAGTACCCCACAGGGGACCCCCTCTTATCAACAACGCTTGCTATCTATACCTGCATTATAAGAACTATTGCTAGCTCTAGGATACATGCTCTCCAGTATCTACCATCTGCATTTCTAAACCTAGATCGCTAGCTCTTGTGCCTATTATTTGTTACAACCTGCATTACCGAACTAAGCTTAGCAACACCTGTATATCTTGCTTGCTATTATCTATCACCTGTTGATTATACTAGATTGCTAGCTCTTGTGATTGCTATCTATCATCATCTACTATCATTCCTGTAACATCCCTATCTGAGTGCTTATCATCATCTACTATCACTCCTCAGAGCCTATACCTTCAGTGTAACATCTCACTGCTACTTGCATAATTACTATCACTCCTGCAACATCATTATCTGAGTGTTTGTATATGTGCATACTGAATCAGGCTGAACCACTATGATGAGTCAAGAGAGTTGGATCAGGTGATTTAACAAGATCTCTACAAGACTACTGAGTGGAATTCTGCAGCTGCAAATCCAGTATCCTTGAGCTAAAACCCAGAGCGTTACAATAGGTAGAGTAGATGCTAAATCTCACTAATCCAGCTTGGCTTAATGATCCAGCTTGGCTCAATCAGATCAATGTAGATGGCAGGGAATATGCAAATAAACAAGAAAACATCTCATGGTGCAGTATATCCCAACTTTTAAATTAAGAGCAAAGACCCGCCACCAAGAGCTAGAAAGGCCCCTCAATAAATGATAAAAAAGGGCAGCTCACCAGAAAAATGATAATTAAAACTGAAAGACCGTCACCAGAATCACATTAAAATTATCAGACAATGATGGTCACACAGGCTGCTTACCAGATGAAAGTAAAACAGTATGCTGTTAATTTATAACAAACTTCTCTTCACTTCCGATGGCCAAACTTCAAAAGAATCAAGTCTCAACAGCTTCAAAAGTGAACTCAAAAAATGGGGAAAGAAAATTGGATATAGTGTAGTATGTTTTAAACAGCAGACCAGTTTCTAATGAAAGACCACCACCAAGTTCCTTGTGTATAGCAAGAAACCACCTGTAGATAAATGGGCTGCTTACCAGATACTCTCATTAAGGATGCATTAATACAGATTACAGGGATCCAGCAAGGTTCTTTATGACAAAGAGATCTCATGCAGAGGATGGTCAAACATTCAGATGAGCAGATCCACCAAGGGGGTTTCAATACCAAAAGAGAGGAAAGAGGCTCATGGTGCAGTATTTAAAACTCACTTACATTTATTGTAGTCACTTACATGTAAAATTTGTAAAATCAGCAGATGCACAGAGGAAAACCGTGGTATATATTCAAAGAGCGTGTCCTGTAAACTGCAGGAAGGTCACCTATGTAAGGATGGCCTGGGCTATAAGAAGATTGCCAAGACCCTGAAACTGATCTGCAACACGGTGGCCAAGACCATAACAGGACAGGTTCCACTCAGAAGAGGCCTTTCCATGGTCGACCAAAGAAGTTGAGTGCACATGCTCAGCGCCATAACCAGAGGTTGTCTTTGGGAAATAGACGTATGAGTGCTGCCAGCATTGCTGCAGAGGTTGAATGGGGTGGGGGATAAGCCTGTCAGTGCTCAGACAATATGCTGCACACAGCATCAAATTGGTCTGCATGCAGTGGTGTATTTAGGTTTTGTGCTGCCCTAGGCCTGACTAATCTTGTGCACCCCCTAATTTAAATATGATCCACCCCTTCCTGTCAAGGCCACACCCCTTCCTGTTTAAGACCCGCCCTGTCATCTGCAAACCACGCCCATGCCTGTTTAGGCCCAACCTCTTCCTCTCTGTACATTAAAAGTGGGTACCAAGTGCCTACTTGTATATTTTATTGTTTTGTATTTGTACCCTATTTTCCATCCATCCAGCGGATCGGATGAGAACGGACAGACGGTCCGTTCCCATCCGATTTCCCCCATAGAGATGCATGGGGAACTGACAGCTGTGTCTCCGCACACAGCGCGGAGACACAGCTGTCCTCCTGCTGCTCAGCAGGGGATCAGCGGCTCGATCCCCCGCTGAGAAAAACGGAATCCGTCCGACGGATGGATAGTGTGAAAGGGGCCTAATAATTTCACAGCATGTAAAATAAAATTTACCAAAAAAGAACTGGCTCTTTAACTGGAATTTCAGTAGCGCAGGGATGGTGACCGTGATGACGTCCCACTATAACACACTGCCAAGTGCCAATACAATGTGATTACTCAAAATAACTGGATCTGATTAGATGCATAAATATGAGATAAATAAATAAAATCACATCCATAAAGTCCATTAATAAAGTGCATAGAGCATTTCAAGGTGCATTCATGAGAAGTCCAAAGTGCAATCATGCAGGATCAATGGTGTGAATTATAGGACCACCCTTGCATGCCACCACCTTCAGTGCCGCGACAGCCAGGTGGTGGCATGCAAGGGTGGTCCTATAATTCACACCATTGATCCTGCATGATTGCACTTTGGACTCCTCATGAATGCACCTTGAAATGCTCTATGCACTTTATTAATGGACTTTATGGATGTGATTTTATGTGATTTTAATTATCTCATATTTATGCATCTTATCAGATCCAGTTATTCTGAGTAATGTGGAGCCTGTGGCGGTGGGAGGCAGCATGGGACAGGTCAGGGAGGGACAGGGTGGGGGCTTTTTTGTGTGGGGGGGCTGCAAAAAATCCCTAGAACATCCATAGGCCTGGCCTGGGCCTTGTCGGCCTAGGCCAAGATACAGGCAGCGTAGTAATTAGAGCATATTTTGCAGTACATTTTTTTTTTTTCAGATTTAATATTTTTTTTACATTTTTTTAACAGTACATGAACCTTAACAGAATGTAAACTGTTTAATGATTTTTCATTGATTTCAGCATGCATGAAACACTTGATGAAATCACAATGCAACGTCATTAAACAGTTTACATTCTATTAAAATGTACTACAGTCAGTGAACAGCTGCAGGCTGCAGCACAGTACCTGCTCTCTGCTCCTGCTGTCCTGGCCTGGGGGTTCCTGGGTTCTCCTCTGCTCCGTGCTCTGAGACTGCTCTCACTCAGTCTCAGACTCTATCCCCTGCAAAGTAGTGCTGTCTCTCTCGGTCTCTCCTCGTCCTCTCGGGAATGGATGTGCAGGGATGGCGGCCGCGCGGAGGAGGGTGGGCGGAGAATTAGGCTCCGCCCCACCTCCTAAATTAGGAGAAGCATCTATGGGGACCGTGACACTGTCCCTCCCCTCCCTCCCCTCTGGCAAAGTACGTCGCCGCGACGCCGCCCCTTCAGCAGCTTCAGACTGCAGCGAAACAAGCCGCAAGTGTGTTTACTTATTCAAGCCGCCGGCCGCCTGGGACTGTCTGTCACTGCTTGTGTGCGGCGGAGGGCGGCCGCGGGAAGGATGCAGAACATTGCCGGTACCCGGCGGGTCCCGGGAGGACGGGTTGGGGGGGAGTTCGTGCAGGGGGGGGCGGCTTTTTTGCCGCCCCCCCGCAAAGTGCCGCCCTAGGCCTGGGCCTTGTCGGCCTAGGCCTAGATACAGCGCTGTCTGCATGGCTGTCCGAAGCCTCTTCTAAAGATGATACACAAGAAAGCTCACAAACAGTTTGCTGAAGACAAGCAGACTAAGGACATTTTTTATACTTTATTGTCTCTATCTTTGCAGCTCACATATATTACATACCATAAGGTTTGCCCCTTGGGGTGTGCTTACCTCTCCCCGTGGCCTCTTTTTTGAGTGTTTTAATGATAGCAGGATACAGTATATAGCAACGAATGATTTAATCAGGTTTCTAATAAGGTACAATTTACAATTTTTTCCTGAATGGAACCTATTCCCTGTGTGGATCACTATCCTTTCATGACTTTGCCCACACTGTACCCTATGCTATCTTTATAGATATTGATGTGCATGCAGCATGTATTTTAGCATATTCATATCTATCTTTATACACCAATATAACTTTTTTACATAATATCGGCTCCCGCACTCGTCCCCCCAAATTACTATCGTCTCTCTGATCCTATGCATGCGTGTCACCTTGGGATTATCCTCTGGGATCTTTTGGGTGTCTACCCCGACTGGTGTGACCTTTGGTGGATCTGCATGGTATAATACTCACATAATGAATTTTGTGTACATACAGACTGTTTTGTAACACCATCTCTATATTTTGATACAGTACCAATACGACCATACTTTCAACAGTTATAAGCCCCTGAAGAAGCCTTCGGCAAAACATGTTGGGCGCTCCCTTGTGGACAAAAGCCGGGATACTTTCCGGATAAATTGTTTCAACAGAATATAAATATAACTATATATGGTCTTTTGAACATCTATGAATCTGTATATTCAATGTACATGTAATGTATTCCTTTTTTTGTTTGTTTATTGGCAGTGTAGGTATTTTTTATATCTGTAATTAATAAAGTTTCAATGATTTTATATATATCTCTGAATCTCGGATCTCTATTTGGTACCCTTAAAGTCCCGTTCTTTTGGTTCTCCAGCCCTTTCCCAATCTCGCTATGGCGGGAGCTCTGAATTTTCAGAGGAATTCCTTTTTGAATAGTGTCTATGGGGACGTTGGTACCTTTTTTCTATTTTTTGTTATAGAATTATTCTAACTCCTATAGACACACCTTAATTTATCGACTAATGATGATAAATAGAATCCACCTGTGTGTAATCAAGTCTCCGTATAAATGCACCTGCACTGTGATAGTCTCAGAGGTCCGTTAAAAGCGCAGAGAGCATCATGAAGAACAAGGAACACACCAGGCAGGTCCGAGATACTGTTGTGGAGAAGTTTAAAGCTGGATTTGGATACAAAAAGATTTCCCAAGCTTTAAACATCCCAAGGAGCACTGTGCAAGCGATAATATTGAAATGGAAGGAGTATCAGACCACTGCAAATCTACGAAGACCTGGCCGTCCCTCTAAACTTTCAGCTCATACAAGGAGAAGACTGATCAGAGATGCAGCCAAGAGGCCCATGATCACTCTGGATGAACTGCAGAGATCTACAGCTGAGGTGGGAGACTCTGTCCATAGGACAACAATCAGTCGTATACTGCACAAATCTGGCCTTTATGGAAGAGTGGCAAGAAGAAAGCCATGTCTTAAAGATATCCATAAAAAATGGCGTTTAAAGTTTGCCACAAACCACCTGGGAGACACACCAAACATGTGGAAGAAGGTGCTCTGGTCAGATGAAACCAAAATTGAACTTTTTGGCAACAATGCAAAACGTTATGTTTGGCGTAAAAGCAACACAGCTCACCACCCTGAACACACCATCCCCACTGTCAAACATGGTGGTGGCAGCATCATGGTTTGGGCCTGCTTTTCTTAAGCAGGGACAGGGAAGATGGTTAAAATTGATGGGAAGATGGATGGAGCCAAATACAGGACCATTCTGGAAGAAAACCTGATGGAGTCTTCAAAAGACCTGAGACTGGGACGGAGATTTGTCTTCCAACAAGACAATGATCCAAAACATAGAGCAAAATCTACAATGGAATGGTTCACAAATAAACATATCTAGGTGTTAGAATGGCCAAGTCAAAGTCCAGACCTGAATCCAATCGAGAATCTGTGGAAAGAACTGTAAACTGCTGAGCTCAAGCTGTTTTGCAAGGAGGAATGGGCAAAAATGTCAGTCTCTCGATGTGCAAAACTGATAGAGACATACCCCAAGCGACTTACAGCAGTAATCGCAGCAAAAGGTGGAGCTACAAAGTATTAACTTAAGGGGGCTGAATAATTTTGCACACCCAATTTTTCAGTTTTTTATTTGTTAAAAAAGTTTGAAATATCCAATAAATTTCGTTCCACTTCATGATTGTGTCCCACTTGTTGTTGATTATTCACAAAAAATTACAGTTTTATATCTTTATGTTTGAAGCCTGAAATGTGGCAAAAGGTCGCAAAGTTCAAGGGGGGCAAATACTTTCGCAAGGCACTGTATGTATATATATATATATATATATATATATATATATATATATATATATATATATTGTATATGTGATTCTGCATTTCCGGGTAGGGGGCATGTGCACGCCTGCCTGTGCTGTGATTAATCACAGCACATGCTGGTCACCATGTCCTGCCCTTAATTGACTGCCGCACCCGGCAGAGTCTCACGGAACAAAGCTCCGTAAGCGTAAACAGCACAGAGCTGTGTTCAGTGACAGAGGATCTAGTTGGTTTTTCGTTCCCTACTAAGCAGGGAATGAAAACAACTAGATCCCTTGAAAAAGAAGCAAAAATTAAACACATAAACATGTGTCAGGCACATATTTAACCCCTTGATCACCCTAGATGTTAACCCCTTCCTGTCCAATGTTATTCATACAGTGACAGTGCATATTTTTAGCACTGATCACTGTAATATTGTCACTGGTGATGCCAATGGCAGTTTATTAGTTCCCATAAAGTGTCAGTTAGTGTCAGATTGTGTGCTGTCCCGCTATAAGTTTCCGATCACCTCCATTATTAGTATAAATAAAATGAAAAAATAACAAAAACCACTATATCCCATCATTTTTAGATGTTTTACCTTTTACGCAAACCAATTAATATACATTTTTACAATTGATATGTAGCAAAATACATTTTGGCCAAAATGTATTGAGAGATTTGATATTTTTACATTTTTTATGGGATATATTTTATAGCAGAAAGTAAAATTATATTGTAAAAATTGATGGTCTTTTATCTCTTATTAAGCGAAAAAAAAGCTCAGTGGTGATCAAATACCACCAAAAGTGTTGCATGACCGCGCAATTGCCAGTTAAAGTAATGCAGTGCCAAAAAGCAAAAAATGGTCTGGCCATGGGGTGGAGGGAGGCGGAGGAATGGCTAAGTCAAGTGGTTAATATATTACCAGATAAAGAACCCAGGTGGAGAAAAAAATTTCACAAAAAGAAAGCGCGATCTGACCCAAAAATTATAAAAATGTATTTGGGTACAGTGTTTAATGACTGAGTAATAGTCATTTAAAGTGTGACAGTGCTGAAAATGAAAAAAATCATCTGAGCAGGAATGGGGTGGAACAGTTTGGTCATAAAGTGGTTAACCACTGTACAGAAGGAGAGAGGGATATAATGAATTGTTACCAAGCTGTGCTCTCTCTCTTTATCCTGGGACACAAGCCATCCATATGAGCAGACATGAAGCTCAAAGGTACATTAACTCCAAAGTTATTCAAAATGTGTTGCGCTATCATAAAATTTCCAAGTGAAATTGAATACAAATACAATAAAAGTGTTCAAAGTGAATAAATGTTTAAGTAAATAACAGTCCCAAAGAGATGATAGTGAAGGGAAAGAAGGTAAAAAGGGATCAAAGTCTTTACCAAGTAACTATAGACCTGTTAGTTTAACTTCTACAGTATAGTCGGGAAGATACTGTAGAGTTTAATTAAAGACCACATAGATGAATTCTTGCTGGAAAAAAAATATTTTAAGCAACAGACAGCATGGATTCATGAGAGACAGAAGTTGTCAAACAAACCTGATTACTTTTTATGAGGAGGTAAGTAAAACTTTGGACAGGGGGGTGGCTGTGGATGTAGTATACTTGGATTTTGCAAAAGTGTTTGACACAGTTCTCCACACATGGCTAATGTGTAAGGTAAAGTCTACAGGCTTGGAAAGATCCATTTGTAAATGGATAGAAAACTGGCTAAAAGACCGAATTCAGAGAGCAGTGATTAATGATTCTGATTCTGAATGGTCTAAGGTCATCAGTGGTGCACGCCAAGGTTTAGTGTTGGGACCCTTACTTTTTAATATTTTTATAAATTATATAGGGTCTGGGATTAAAAGTACCATTTCAGTCTTTGCAGATGTCTGCAACTTACAAGCCAGCCTCAATGCACTGTAAATTGGGCAGCTATGTGGCAAAAGAGGTTTCATGTTGAAAAAAGTAAAGTTTTGCACTTGGGGGCTAAGAATATGCATGCATCATACATGCTAGGGGGAGTAAAACTAGGGTCATCAATGGTACAGAAGGTTCTGGGGGTTTTGGTAGATCCTAAGCTTAATTATAGCATGCAGCTCCAAGCTGCAGTTTCCAAAGCAAGCAAAGTCATTTCTTGTATTGAGAGAGGTTTGGACTCCAGAAAGAGAGATATCATTTTGCCCCTGTACAAATCATTAATAAGACCTCATCTGGAATATGAAGTTCAGTTTTGGGCACCAGTTCTCAAAAAGGATATTGGGGTACTGGAGAAAGTGCAGAGAAGGGCAACCAAACTATTAGGAGGCATATTTACAAATTACACACCTGACTCACTGTACATACTGTACATTGTTCTGTAAATATGCTTTTGTGTGTAATTTGTGTATAATTTATAAAAATCATATATCCCACATTGTGCTGTAAATATTATTTAGTGTGTCATTTGTAAATATTATATAACCCTATCAATAAATGAACAGTATATTGCAGATTAAGTTACTTCTCTTTTCCAAATATCCGCAGATCTAAGTGTGTTTATGTAAATACTCTTGTAGTGATGGGAATGTATTTACAGAAAAACCCTTACCCTAGAGTCCTACAAGGTATCAACACTACTTCCTATGATTGGATAGGGGGAACTACTCCACTAAATACTAATAAAACATACGTACACTCCAAAATGGATATAAGCTCCACCCCTACCTATATATTTCAAAAATAATTTTATTTTAAACATCAATTCTATAAATACCTCTTCATTATAGACATATTAGTACCCTGAGGTAGAGATATAAAAATGAGAGAGGAGGGTGGCAAATGTTATATGCTACTACCATCTGCATATAAAACTCACCTTTACTGTCGAAATATAAAATCCACATACAGTAAATAACACACATCACAAGACATATTAGGAACAAATTCCAGCTAGCACGCTCCTGTAAAATTGCTCATATATGTCAAAAATGTACAACTACTGGCCAAATATTTATACTATCTATACATCCATCTCATATTATGCTACATGGCCATCCATCATATAGATTTCCTGCAATACCATAAAAAATAAAGGTTGCATCTGTAAGGGTGATCATCCCACATAAACCGAACAGGTTTGTCCTAGAAAGTCTTTGTCATACTTGTCATGATTTACTATTTCCAGAAAAGGCCTGCCATACATATTTGTAAAGAAGAGGCTTGGAACAGGACTACATAGTTCATGCAGCTAATGATCACTTCGGTGTAACTGGTAAGGTCATGATAACATATCCCAAAATCAACTGTGAAAAAATTATTAACACTGTCACTTGTGGTCCAGAGGAGGAAGATTGATATTACAAAGATTGTCCCCACAACAATGTACATAGAGTTGTTCACCTCCCTCACACCAGTGCATAGCAGAGGACCCCCATAGATGAGCAAAGCCGAACCACACATGTGAAAGGAATCAGTTAAGGAAGCATTGCAGCAAGGAGGTAAGAAAACACAAGCAGAAAACTGCAGGCTAACTTGTGACAGTACCCTCCCTCTTACAAGGTCTCCCCACTCGTTTAGGACCAGGCTTGAGAGGAAAATTCTAATGAAACAGTTTTACCAAACAAGGGGCAGAAACATCAGTAGAAGGAATCCAACACCTCTCCTCAGGACCATATCCCTTCCAGTCAATTAGATAAAAAAGCCTCCCCCTGAAGAATTTGGAACCCAAGATTTGCTTGATTTCATACTGATCCAAGGTACTGACTGTTGGAGAAGGATGACGAGTAGGACAGGAAAACCTGTTGATGATGTATGGTCTCAGGAGAGAAATATAGAAAACATTAGAGATTCTTAGATGCGAAGGGAGAGCTTGAAAGCAACAGGGTTAACCCAGCAAAGAATTTTAAAGGGACCAATGAAACGGGGAGCAAATTTCATAGAAGGTACTCAGAGATCGATATTCTTGGTAGAGAAACTTGCGACCAACACAGCGATGACAATCAGCCGCTACTTTATACCTGGAAGCAGCCAGATGTAAATTCTTGGAATGGCTTATTAGCAGTATACATTTTGGCACAATTTTTTTTTAAGAAAAATGACTTATTGGCAAAATGTTATAATATAAACTAAAAAAAGTGTTTTATTTTTTTCAAAAATTTCGCTCTTTTTTTGCTTATATCGCAAAAAGATAAAAACCCCAGCGGTGATTAAATGCCACTTATTCTATTTGTGTGAAAAAAAATGATAAAAATGTGGTTTGGGTACAGTGTAGCATGACTGAGTAATTGTCATTTAAAGTGTGAGAGCACTCAAAGCTGAAGATTTGTCTGGGCAGGAAGTGCCCTGCATTAAAGTGGTTAGGAACAAATCAGCTATGAACCCCAATTGCAATGCTACCACCCACTTTATACAGACATGAATATAATGACTTTTCCTTTCCCAAGTGGTTGTTTTTTTTTTTTTTTTTTTCTTATTTTTTTACTTTTTTTTACTTTAATGGTTTAGCAAAGGTCCTTATAAACACTTTAATTTTACAGGCAGCTAAACACATGCCAGGTACCAACTAGTCAAAAGGCAGCATACAATTTTTATGGACTTTTTATGAAACTTTACAAATACCTAATATATAGTTCTACGTTCCCTGAACTTTTTCCAGATCTGGTACAATTAAAAAAGGTGTGCTGAGAAGCAACAAATTTTTTTGCAGAGATATAAATTAAGTATGCTAGACATATTCATTTGCAATATTCATGATAGCAGCTGCCTGTAATACTTCTATAATAACATAAAGAAAATGACAACTTTATCACTTTACAAAATAACTTCCAGTGATGTGGAGATATAATAAAATGTTGACAATGTGCATAACTACCTTCATAATTAGAAATAGGGTAAAAATTGACAGGTGAATAAATTAAAAGATGTTTCAGTTGCAGAACAGTTCTAATTTACATGTCTGCAGTTTGCATTTCAGCTTTCTTTTTTCTGAATTGTAATGACATTCCCTTGGGATGTATGTTTGTCTGTATATATATATATATATATATACTGTATATATATATATATATATATATATATGTTTCTACATTTTCTCATCTCATCTCCAATTTCCATTCTCCAATGCTATTATTACATTGGGTATAAAAATAATCAAATGATATAACGATAACGAGTCAAGCAATAGTTTATTTATATGTGATTTCATGATTTACTTTCGTTGTGATATAATTGCTCTGGACCAGCATCAAGCATTGAAGGCAGAGAAGGTAGAGAAGATAGGATTTTCTGTGAAATTTCTTAAAGGTTTGCAGGCTTATTCTCTATTAAGGACAACCTGTCAATATTATTATTTTTAAAGCTAAAACCATGCATAGATCAAAATTCAGCTGGCTCAGCAGGCATTAGTCAAATTTTGATCTATGTATGGGCAGGGAAATTGTGCAAAAGTCTATCTACAGATCGACTTCTGTACAACATTTTCCCCGCTTGATCAGTGCTACAGGCTATAGCCTGCAATGCTTATCAGTGTATTCTGACAGCAGGGAAGCCTCCCTGCTGTCAGAATACAATAATTTAGTGGGGAGGAATTTCTTATCCACCTTGAATGTGTGGATGGGGGAATCGAGTCAATTGTTTTTGTTCAAATTTATGGGCTGCCTAAGTTTAGTTAAATGTAAGCACAAGGGAAATAATATACCATTAGAGTGATGTGTGCCTTGTGATGCTGTCTCCTTCATTAAGTGAAATCTTTCTCCTCCAAGCCCCCAACTCCTGCCGACATAATCTTCCAATGCAGCTGCAGTTTATAGAACTATAGAATAGTTTATAGAATAATAGAATAGTTTATGAAAAAGCTGTGAAAAAGCTGTGATAAGTATACATCAAAAGTGCGAACGATGACCGGCCTTTCCATCCACTTCCCCATTCATAAAATAAGTACTACAGCTTCTACAAATGGAATACAATCTCTCGATCTTCTACCCATCCTCCATTCATAGATCAAACTTGCAAATAGGAAAAACAAAGGGCGCCAGGTCAAAGCAGGAAGTGGTAAAAACACATTTATTTCTCATACACTTACATGTCAATGGATGACAACCAGATCCTCCTCTTCATGACAAGGTCCACAAGATGGTATGGGCTGGAGGGTGACACAGAACCGGAATAAGCAGCACAGCCACTGCTGCGTTCAAGGGGCCAATTGAAGCAGCAGAGGATGGAATAAAAGGTGCTGTGTGTCCAATGGCATAATACTACGGTAGCTGAAAGGCATCGGCAATGGGACATTGGTAGCCAGAGATGATGTCACTCAGCGGCACCGGATCCTCCATAGTTCAAACTTCATTATTAGAAGCTGTAGTACCATTTTTCATGAATGCAGGAGTCAGGTGAAAGGGCAGGCATTCTTGATGAGTGCCTGCCAAAGAAGATTAGGGTGGCGGGGGTTGGGGATAATTGAAGGAGGAAGATTTTGCCTAAACTAGGAAACAGAAGTACAAGAGTATATGTTAAGTATTTATAAAAACAAAATTACTGCGCTAACTTGAAAGTGTAAAAAAACTGATGTTAAGTATTGTCCCTTGTGCTTATTTTTGAATTTTATAAAACTAAACTTAAACTTTGTTTATTTCTATGGATTCCTTTATACATTTCTATGGTATAAATGCTCATCAAAGCATCAGTTGTTAGGACTTGATATGTTTAGCACATATTACTATAATGAAAAAAAAAACAACCAAAAAAAACACCTGGCATATTTTTTTGCAACTAATAATACGCAAAGTACTAAGTGCTAAGGAAGCAATGTTTTAATTCAGGGAAATCAGCCATCTGACCTTGGGGGGGGGGGGGGGGTTATAAGATTTGTCTGGCCAAATTGCAACAGTTTTTCTATCTCTGGAGTAACTTCTGTAGTCGTGATAGGTTGAAATGCATGGCTTTTTCTTATCACATATGTATAACTATCTATATTCTATACAAATAAAAGTAATCCAGCATGAATAGTAAATCTAAAGATATTTAAAGGTGTCACACCACTCCTAACAGCAGGAATACACAGCACTTCTTGTTGAAGTAAGCCGCATGAATATATTATCAGGCAGTGTTTTTAAATCCCACCTTCCCAGGCAGAAGGAAAGCAGCAGGAAGAATATGTGCCTAGGTATACAGTAAACTTAGCACTATGTATTGCTCTTTGGGAAAAAAAAGTCATAGAAACTCTTTAACTTTGATTACACCTTCCTTAGGCAAAAGCTAGCGGAAAGGTCTAGACAGTGCACAACATGACTAAGAAACATTTTCCATTTTAAAAATGTTTTTACTTAATGCATGCTAGAACCTGAACATATGGTTTTCTTAATTATTAGCACAAAACTTGTCCCCTGAAGTAAAGCGTACTGATATATTGGCTTTTCATATTATAAAATGTAATATATTTACAAATAATGCTACAACCCTAAAATGCTCAAATACATTATTCGCTGTAAAACCTATTTTTGTAATAAGTGAACACTTGCCCCTATGCCTGTGTATGCTGGAGCACATTTAGTTATGCATGCAGGTACTATTTACCCTTGTAAAAACATGCAGAATAGGCTGTTTGAACTGATAGGATCATTTCCTCCTTCTATTACATAAATTGAGAGATCAAGGAGAAGCAAAGGATGAAACATAGCCAAGGGCTACAAGAGGAAACAACTGGCCGGGTTCCATCTCACTGCACATTCTTACCGAGCAGCTGGGAGCATATGCTCAGCCCAGAGACAACAAGATTTGGACAGAACTTTTTAACCTATCGCCTTTTGTAATTTCATAGCATGAATGCTGCAAGCTAATATGCGCAAGCACATCTGGGTAACCTTTCACATCAAGAGTATAAAGCAATTCTCAGATGATTGCATTTACCATTTTCCTCTCTGGATTGTGTAATTATGATGATTTTTTTTTTACTTTTTTTACCAAATCTTTACAAATGCAGTTTTTTTGCACTCAAATAAAAATCAATTCATTGGAGAAAAACATAAGGTCATTTTAGGACAACTGCATGATTATATTTTCCATATTTTAAACAAACCACTGTCTGGGAGACTGTTTGCCTCTAATTTTGGACTGCAGTATTTGAATGGTGGTTTTACTGGGTACCAGCCTGCGAAATGCAGACTGTGGTTAGAAGCAACTGCTTCATTTTTAATTATATGAGCTGGAAAAACACTCTTATAACTGCATCTAATTCAGAGGTAAAATATTGTCAGATGAAAGTAAAAACCTGTATTCAGCATAATTAATATTTTTTTAAATCAGGTTATTTTGCTAATTTATGGGCCAGCAAACCGCATCCATAAGAAATTTCTTTACCAAAAACTGATGGATTTTAATGGTACCAAGACACTGAAAATAGTATAAAAATTCAATATTTATTTAGAATGAATAAAATTCATAAAAAGTATATTTTTGTATGTCGTTTGATCTATTCCAGCATAAAATATATAAACAAAGCATCAACATTAAACCCCTGAGAGCTAGACCATAATTTACCGTTCACATGTATGTATAAATATATCCTTATATCACTCTGTCATGTATCTGATTAGTCTTTCATACAAAGGAGGGATACAGGATATCACCATTTTTGTATATAATGGATGCTGATTCTTCAGTGGAGTGAGAACAACTTCACAGGTCCCCTCACCTTTAGCACCCTCAAAATTTGAACTCTGCCTGGGGTGGGGGTGTGTGATGACACACACTGCGCATGATAGGATTGCATATGTGCAGGTTAGCACCAATCATAGAAAACTGTAAGACAGAAACACTGCCCCTAATTAGTGGATGACACTTAAACCATGCCTTGCTGGCATTAAGCTGGCTACCCACCACTTTCCCCTTCATGTATAAAAAAAAGTCACTATCCAATTATTCATGGTAGAAAGAGGAGACCTAAAGGAAGTGTCTAAAATAAACAAGTTTTTGCTACCAAAAAAAAACATTTTAAGCAATAGCCAGCATGTATTCATTGAAGACAGAAGTTGTCAAACAAATCTTATTTCTTTTTAGAGGAGGTAAGCAAAACCTTAGACAAAGGAGTGGCTGTGGATATAAGCGTTTGATACAGTTCCCCACACATAGTTAGTCTGGTTGAAAAAAGACCCAAGTCCATCCAGTTCAACCAACAGAAGAGAAAAAAAATATATACAATCCTATATATACAATTATATACTCACAGCTATACACACATGGTCAATGTGCTAGGTAAAGTCTGCAGGCTTGGAAAAATAAGTTTGTAAATGGATAGAAAACTGGCTAAAAGACCGTATTCAGAGAGTGGTGGTTATTGATTCATACTCTGAATGGTCTAAGGTTATTAGTGGTGTACCCCAAGGTTCAGTTTTGGGACCTCTGCTTTTTAATATATTTATAAATGATATAGGGTCTGGGATTACCAGGATCATTAATGTTAAGTGGCACGCTGATGGGCACATTTTATGTTAAAGGGCAAGCTGATAGGCACATTTTGTGGTGCTCATTAGAGTGAACCTTACATAAAATGTGCCCATCAGTACACCCCTTAACATAAAATATGCCCATCAGTGTTCCCCTTAAGAGAAAATGTGCCTATCAGTGTGCCCCTGTAATTATCACACCCCACATAAGCAGGCAAGCAGGGAGCTGGAGCCAGCAGAGGTAACAAGCTGCAGGGGGCAAAAGCTGCTCCGGGAGTCTTGCCGTAGGGGGCGGGGCGTGCACATCACATCATACCTCACGGCCGGCGAAGTGAGAGCCAGAAGCCGCAAGATAACAAGCAGCAGGGGCACGCATGTGATGTCACATCTTACCTCGCGACCTGGCCTGGGAGCTGCAAAATAGTTAGCAGCAGGGGGCAGGGCGCACACACAATGTCATTGGTTGCAGGGACACCTGCAGTCCAAGCAACCAATGACTGCTGAGCGGCAGAGTAGGGATGTGGCACTGTAGGCTGGCGGCCTGACAGTCTATACAGGAGCGTTGCTTGGTCCGTGTTCAGGCCACGGGCCGCCATTTAATGATGTCTGGTTTATACTATAGATAGTGTAAAGAAAAATATACTGAAACCATTTCTATTACATTTATTTCATTCTAAATAAATATACCATTAGGCTTTCATCTCCAGAGCTGAAACAAAGGCAAAGAACTGAACCCCCACGCTTGAACTGCACTCAGAAAGTAAATCAATGAGGTGGTTTGTCCCAAACATTGCACCGTGCAAAGGGAAGGGGTAAAAAAAATGATGAAAGTGTGTACTGAGTGCATTATTCAGACTGAGGGGAAGAGGGACACTTGTCAGGAGGATTTGGAGGGCCCTGCTCGTTAGAGCTCACAATCTCATACCCAGTCAGTAGATGGAAGTTTAGACTTATTTTCATGTATTTCCAGTTTCTCACTGTTGTAAAAAACTTGTTGTTTACAGAACGCTAAAGCTGAACCTAGAACTTACACACACAAGTAAATGAGCCAGCAAAATATGAATATCCCCCCACACACACACACACACACACACACTTCCACTATCTGTATTTCTGTATAATATTTCAGTAAGAGAAAGAATATCAAAGGGAAAAAAAATAAGCTTTCCCCTTAGAAAACCTGTAATGCACTGGTAATTATTTATTTCGTATTTATTTATTTATTTAAACAAATTGAAGTATTGTATTGTGTATCTCCTATTTGTAATAAAACAATCAGTATGTTAATAGGTCTTTATAATTTCCAAGACCCAGAAAGCAATGGCACAAGGGATTTATTTTTATCAAGAGAAAACATGAGACCTTCCACAAACATTTTGTCTCCACACTGTACCATCTGTTGCTGCCTCCAGCAGAATGGCCCAAATTACTGAATTGATTTGCTTTTGCATAAATATTGTTTAAAAATGATTACACGGGAATCAAGATAGATATGTTGTTTGAAAGACTGTTCTTTTATGTAGGTTTTACTCTTTTTTCCAAAATAAGACTATTTATTTATTATTATTATTATTATTATTATACAGGATTTATATAGCGCCAACAGTTTGTGCAACGCTTTACAATTTGAGGGAAGACAATACAGTTACAATACAGTTCAAAACAGGAGGAACTAGAGGGCCCTGCTCGTTAGATCTTTACATTAGACAGATATCTGTTATCAATGTTAGATAGGACATTGAAATTATTAAAGATTATTAAATATTCAAAAAACTTTCACTCAGGATTTACACATTTTTCCAAGTGAATCCAATTAAAAAAATGTAAAAATCTTGAAAGTTGTATGAATCTTGGTCAATTTTTTTTTTTTTTAATACAGTTTGTCTGAATTACAAAAAACAATATGGAAAAACAATTTTATTCTCATATAACATTTAAATTTAATAAACAATCCAACAGGATTTGTGCTGCTACAAAAAAATACCCCAAACTCAAAGCTGCTGTATACATATCTACTAAAGGGATACAGTATCATATCAAGTAAACAAAAATTAGAGCTCTAAATTCCAAACAAGCGGCTAAATAAATATTAGATGAACATTAATAAACACATGCTTTACTACTTGAACATAGAAGAAGGAGGTGCACCCAGAAAATGTGGAAAAAAAGTATCAGCGATAGTACCCAACTGTTTTTGTTTGCAAGTGCAGTAATACGTCTACAACCTCAAGCATGTTTTACCTAAATATCTCATTTAAATACATTTAAATCAGCCAGTGAATAAAGTGCAAATATCAACATACACAGTGAATGGTACACGATCTGCATACACTAAAATGTACAGATCCACAAAATAAAAAAAATCCAAAGTGCAAAAAAATCTCTATACCTAAATTCCAAAACAAGAGACAACCACAGTGAAATGCTAAAGGAGATGTATTGGGTTAATAAAAAAAACAAACATACATACTCACCTTAGGCTCAGTTCACATATATGCGATGCGGGAAGGCTGCGAATTCGCAGCCTTTTCCCGCATCGCACACGCACCCCCGGCAGTTCACACTGCCATATGCGATACGCTGGGGGTGTCAATGTAATCTTAACGACACCCCCAGTTTGATCGCATATCGCAGTGCGATCGTGCAGTTCGCACAGGATCGGATCGCACAAGTGTGAACCGCTGTGCGATCCGATCCTGATGCGGCAGCAAAAATGCCTCCTGTGCGTGTTTGCTGCGGGTGCGATGCGAATTTAGCCATACAAACTGTATGGCTAAACTCGCACCGCACAGCTGATCGCATGTAATGTCGGAGCAGTGTGCTCCGACATTACATGCGAACCCCGCACACGCAGAAGTGTGAACCGGGGCTTAATGCGATGCTGCAGCTGTCCCATGACGGCTTTAAGATGGAGAACAGAGCAATCGCATGACCTTGGCTCACTCAGCATTTGGTCTTCTCAAAGTGGACTATTGCGCTATTTGTTGTTGCAAGTAACCAAGGAAGGCCTTTAATGTGGATATTTCATTTAGACAAACATTTTTACTTTAATGCCTATTTTCATGAAAAAATAAAATGTTATGCCCATTTCCCTCACATTCCCCCAAGATCAGACTGGGTTCACTGGAAGCTATCATGGAGACCAAAGCATAAGTTGCTGGGCGAGCAAGGGAGCAAAATACAAGATGGCCACTGGGATATCTACAGTATCTCACAAAAGTGAGTACACCCCTCACATTTTTGTTTATTATATCTTTTCATGTGACAACACTGAAGAAATTACACTTTGCTACAATGAAAAGTAGTGAGTGTACAGCTTGTATAACAGTGTAAATTTGCTGTCCCCTTAAAATAACTCCATACGGAGCCATTAATGTCTAAACCACTGGCAACAAAAGTGAGTACACCCCTAAGTGCAAATGTCCAAATTGGGCCCAAAGTGTCAATCATTTGTGTGGCCACCATTTTTACCAGCAATTGCCTTAACCCTCTCGGGCATGGAGTACACCAGAGCTTCACAGGTTGCCACTGGAGTCCTCTCCCACTCCTCCATGACGACACCATGGAGCTGCTGGATGTTAGAGACCTTGCACTCCTCCACCTTCCATTTTGAGAATGCCCCACAGATGCTCATCAGAGTTAAGGTCTGGAGACATGCTTGGCCAGTCCATCACCTTTACCCTCCGCTTCTTTAGCAAGGCAGTGGTTATCTTGGAGGTGTGTTTGGGGTTGTTATCATGTTGGAATACTGCCCTGAAGCCCAGTCTCCAAAGGGAGAGGATCATGCTCTTCTTCAGTATGTCACATTACATGTTGGCATTCTGGGTTCCCTCAATGAACTGTGGCTCCTGAGTGCAGGCAGCACTCATGCAGCCCCAGATCATAACACTCCCACCACCATGCTTGACTGTAGGCAAGACACACTTGTCTTTGTACTCCTCACCTGGTTAATGTCACACACACTTGACACCATCTGAACCAAATAAGTTTATCTTGGTCTCATCAGACCACAGGACATGGTTCCAGTAATCCATGTCCTTAGTCTGCTTATCTTCAGCAAACTGTTTACGGGCTTTCTTGTGCATCATCTTTAGAAGAGGCTTCCTTCTGAGATGACAGCCATGCAGACCATGTTGATGCAGTGTGCGTGTATAGTCTGAGCACTGACAGGCTGACCCCCCTCCCCCACGCCTTCAACCTCTGCAGCAATGCTGGCAGCACTCATGTGTCTATTTCCCAAAGACAATCTGTGGATATGACGCTGAGCACGTGCACTCAACTTCTTTGGTCGACCATGGCGAGGCCTGTTCTGAGTGGAACCTGTCCTGTTTAACCGGTGTATGGTCTTGGCCACTTTGCTGCAGCTCAGTTTCAGGGTCTTGGCAATTTTCTTATAGCCTAGGCCATCTTTATGTAGAGCACCAATTGTTTTTTTCAGAGCCTGTGGCAGGGCACATGGATCCGTGGTCGACAGAAGATACGTGTCACCGAGGTTCCTGGCCTCGGTGAGATAAGAGCCGGTAATTCTGTGTCAGCAGCAGCTAGTGCTGTTTGACATTTTTCTATTTTAATGTGGCTGCAAAGCCGAATACGGGCCGGCTCTTATTGGGAGCAGTTAAGGTATGGGTGGGTGGCTGCTCCCCACGCTCCAGGCCAGGTCTTGCCTGGGGTTTATAAGGCAGACAGCCTAACAGGTGATGGAGAATTATCTCCATGCACCAGAAGGCTGTGGAAGTGAGTGCTGAGGCTGGAAAAGTTACAAGCAGGTGAACTGATCCGCTGCTGTGTGTGAACAGCACCAAAGAGACACAGGTGAATGGACTTGTTGCTGTGTTTAAACCTGCCTTAAAAGACTGTCGTTTTCTTTTTTGTTGGGTGTGAGTTAACAAAAAAAAAAAGACTGTTACTTTTGTGTTCCTGAAGTGTAAATAAAACACTCCTGATTTATTTGAAGAATCATCTGTTTTGCCTCTATACTGCACCCGCAAATCCTACCTACAAGAGCAAATCCCCACATTTGGTGCTCGGATGCAGGCAAACGCAGTGAGGCTGGCGTAAGACGCCAAAATATTTTTGTTCTGCTGAACGTGACTTTACATGTCCTATATTAAGCCTGCTAAACTGCAGCCACAGGAAAAGATGGAGGAGATGATAAGGCAGCTTGCCCAGGCCAACCTGCAACAGCAAAAAAGACATGAGGAGGCTATGTGTGCACAGCAGGAGACTAATCAACGGCTGCTGCAACATGTGTTGGCTTTGGAAAAGTCCGGGGTGTCTTGGGGAGTGCATGATGTCCGGAAAGCGGTCCGTGCAGCAATACCGAAGATGGCTCCCGCGGATGACGTCGAGACGTACCTCGCCATATTTGAAAAAGTGGCGGTCCGGGAGAAACTACCCCGTGACCAGTGGGCTGAGGCGGTCGCTCCGTTCCTGGCATCCGGACCCCAGCAGGTGTTTTTTGATTTGACAGATGACCAAGCTGCCGACTACCCGACCGTAAAGGGTGAGATCCTGGCGAGACTGGGCGTAAATGTCTTAGTCCACGCTCAGCAAGTGCATCAGTGGGGCTACAAAGCGGCCGAACCGGCCCGGCCACAATATTACGATTTACTGCACAGATTGCAAAAATGGCTGCAGCCTGATCTGTTAAATCCCACTGATATGCTGGACCGCTTGTTGGCTGACATGTTTTGGAGGGCCTTGCCTTATCCCCTCCAGCACTGGATCGGCCAGGCTTCTCCTGACAATGCTCTGGATATGGTTGACCTGGTGGAGCGCTATGAGGCCACCAAGAACTTGCAGGGATGTACAGGGAGGAGGGGGCCAGTCAAACCCCGGAAATCTCCGCCACAGACCCAACGCTTGGTGGCAATGAGACACACTCAAGACGTACTCCCTGTACGCCCGGCCCCAATAGTCTGCTGGCGATGTAAGGAGCCAGGTCACGTGAGGGCTGAGTGTCCACAACAGGACGACCCTATGGAGACTAACTATGGACACGGCCACTCGTTGTATGCACGAAAGCTATGCGCCACAGGCACTGGTGAGGTGATAGACAGTAACCATCTGTGTCAGGTGGAAGTGGGAGACACTTTGGCGGTGGCTCTGGTGGACTCAGGAAGTCTGGTGTCCCTGGTGAGAACGGCATTAATACGGCCTGCTGAATATACCGGCCGCAGAGTCGGGGTCGTATGTATTCATGGAGACTTAAAGGACTATCCCACAGTGCTGGTAACTTTGTCTACAGCGGCCGGCAAATGGACCCATGAGGTGGCTGTCGCTACCAAGTTGCCACATGAACTAATAATCGGAAGGGACTTTCCAGGTTTTCCGGCGCTGTGGCCTACGGTTAAAGGGTCTGACAAGCCTGAGACAGGGACAACCCTAGCAGAATGGCCTGGTTCCAGTGTGAGGCCAGAGCCCTGGGAGCCTGAGTCCGAAGTGCCCTCGGTAGGGGTAACCACAGCTTCTGTGATAGAGGGGGACACCACCCCACTAAATGTAATGGTGGGAGACGTGGAGGATGCGGGCATCCGGCCCTGAGTTGGCAGACCTCAATGTCTCCGGGGAAAATTTCGGGACCGCACAACACCGGGATACGTCCGTAAGCAGGGCCTGGGAAAATGTTGTAATCATTAATGGTAAACCTAAAAACCCTGGGGCTGAATTGATGTTTCCACATTTTATTGTTCAACAGGAAATGTTATATCGAGTGAATCAAATCCGGGGTGAACTGGTTGAACAGTTGGTGGTGCCCACAGCGTACCGCAAGCTTGTTATGGAGCTTGCCCACCAACATGTTCTTGGGGGACACTTGGGGTGGCAGAAAACACAGGACCGAATACTACAGAGGTTTTATTGGCCCGGTGTGTTCAGAGAAGTGGAAGAGTATTGTAAGTCATGTCTGGTCTGTCAGATAACTAGCTCCCAGCCCCATTTCCGTAGTCCCCTGATACCTCTCCCAATAATTGAGGTCCCATTTGAACGAATCGTTATGGATCTAATCGGCCCTGTTCCAAAATCTGCCAGGGGTCACCAACATATTCTAGTCATCCTTGACTACGCCACTCGCTACCCGGAGGCGATACCCCTGCGACATACGTCCGCCAAACTTATAGCTAAGGAGTTAATGGAAATGTTTTCCCGGGTGGGACTGCCTAAAGAGCTCCTGACTGACCAAGGGACACCGTTTATGTCCAAGGTTATGAGAGAACTCTGTAAGCTGCTCCACATAAAACAATTACGTACATCCGTCTACCATCCCCAGACAGATGGCCTGGTCGAGAGATTTAACCAAACATTAAAAAACATGTTAAAAAGAGTAGTTTCCAGGGATGGTAAGGACTGGGACCTGCTTCTACCCTATCTGATGTTTGCAGTGCGAGAAGTACCTCAGACTTCCACGGGGTTCTCGCCCTTCAAACTGTTATATGGTAGGCATCCTCGCAGGTTGTTGGATATAGCCAAAGAGGCCTGGGAACAACAACCCACCCCCTACAAAAGTGTTGTTGACTATGTCACCCAGATGCAGGAACGGATGGAAAAGGTAAGGCCCTTGGTCCGGGAACACATGGAGGAAGCTCAACGAGCCCAGAGTAGGATCTACAATCGACAGGCTAGGGTCCGGAACTTTAACCCGGGTGATCGGGTAGTGGTACTAGTACCAACAGTAGATAGCAAGTTCCTAGCTAGGTGGCAAGGTCCCTATGAGGTGCTCAAAAAGATAGGGGAAGTAAATTACAAAGTACACCAGCCAGGGCGGCGGAAGCCGGAGCAGGTGTACCACGTAAATTTACTAAAGCCATGGAAAGATAGGGACTTGTCCGAGAACGACAGCCCCCAGCCAGGGTTTCTAGGTGAAGAGGGTCCAGCCCCTCCTCTTGAAGCCTGTGAAGCAGTAACCTTGGTAAAAGCTGCAGATAGCCTGTCCTCCAAACAGGTCCAGGAAGTCAGGGAGTTCATTAGTCGGAACACAGATGTGTTCTCAGACCTCCCTGGACGCACGTCTCTAATCCTACATGATATCGTCACTGAGCCCCGGGTCAAGGTCCGGGTAAAGCCATATCGGGTACCCGAGGCTCGGCGACATGCTATTGAGGAAGAAGTACAACTCATGTTAAAACTCGATGTTATTGAAGAGTCTAAAAGTGAAAGGGCCAGTCCTATAGTCTTAGTACCCAAACCAGACAGGACGTTGCGGTTCTGCAACGATTTTCGTAAGCTAAACGAAATCTCCAAGTTTGATGCGTATCCCATGCCCCGAGTAGACGAGCTGATTGAGAAATTAGGCCAAGCTCGATATTTTTCAGTGCTAGACCTCACCAAAGGGTACTGGCAAGTACCCTTAACGGAGTCTGCCAAGGAAAAAACGGCTTTTGTTACTCCTCAGGGCCTATATCATTATAAGGTGTTACCCTTTGGCCTGCATGGCGCCCCTGCCACCTTCCAAAGACTAATGGACATAGTGTTGCGACCTCATCGTCAGTACGCCTCGGTCTACCTGGACGATGTCGTCATCCACAGCCGGGATTGGGAAAGTCATCTGCCCAAAGTGCAGGCGGTAGTGGATGCCCTTAGGAAGGCCGGGCTGACCGCTAATCCAAAAAAGTGTTCAATAGGATTAGAAGAGACTAAATACCTGGGGTATGTGGTTGGGCGAGGAGTCATCAAACCCCAAGTAAACAAAATAGAAGCCATACGTAGTTGGCCCCGACCAGTCACCACTAAGCAGGTCAGATCATTCCTGGGAATGCTAGGATATTATATGAGGTTCATTCCCCATTTTGCCACCTTAGCTGCTCCACTGACAGGGCTACTAAAGGGACGAAAGTCCGTCATGGTTCACTGGAATGATAAGGCGGAAGAGGCCTTTTCCGATTTGAAGTCGGCACTATGTGGGTCCCCAGTCTTGGTCACACCAGACTTCAAGAAGGGATTTATAGTACAGACCGATGCCTCGGAAGTAGGTCTAGGGGCTGTACTATTACAGGAGGTCAATGGGGAGGAGCATCCTGTCATGTACCTCAGCCGGAAGCTCACCCCAGCAGAGACCCGATACAGTATAGTGGAGAGAGAGTGCG
Source organism: Pelophylax lessonae (assembly GCF_965119305.1). NCBI lineage: Eukaryota > Metazoa > Chordata > Amphibia > Anura > Ranidae > Pelophylax > Pelophylax lessonae. The sequence goes on from NC_138769.1 coordinate 464,691,462, forward strand.
TGGCTATCAAATGGGCACTCGAGTCTCTTCGCTATTATCTGTTGGGGAGGAAATTTCGTCTGGTGACTGACCATTCCCCTCTCCAATGGATGAGCCAGGCCAAGGAGAGAAATGCTCGGGTCACCAGATGGTTCCTGTCCCTTCAGAACTTCAAGTTCTCAGTGGAACACAGGGCAGGCCGCCTACAGGGAAATGCGGATGCCCTGTCTCGCGCACACTGTATGACATGTGTTCACCCCCTGAGGGTTGAACAAAGGGGGGAGGTATGTGGCAGGGCACATGGATCCGTGGTCGACGGAAGATACGTGTCACCGAGGTTCCTGGCCTCGGTGAGATAAGAGCCGGTAATTCTGTGTCAGCAGCAGCTAGTGCTGTTTGACATTTTTCTATTTTAATGTGGCTGCAAAGCCGAATACGGGCCGGCTCTTATTGGGAGCAGTTAAGGTATGGGTGGGTGGCTGCTCCCCACGCTCCAGGCCAGGTCTTGCCTGGGGTTTATAAGGCAGACAGCCTAACAGGTGATGGAGAATTATCTCCATGCACCAGAAGGCTGTGGAAGTGAGTGCTGAGGCTGGAAAAGTTACAAGCAGGTGAACTGATCCGCTGCTGTGTGTGAACAGCACCAAAGAGACACAGGTGAATGGACTTGTTGCTGTGTTTAAACCTGCCTTAAAAGACTGTCGTTTTCCTTTTTGTTGGGTGTGAGTTAACAAAAAAAAAAAAGACTGTTACTTTTGTGTTCCTGAAGTGTAAATAAAACACTCCTGATTTATTTGAAGAATCATCTGTTTTGCCTCTATACTACACCCGCAAATCCTACCTACAAGAGCAAATCCCCACAAGCCTCAGAGAGTTTTTTGCCATGAGATGCCATGTTGAATTTCCAGTGACCAGTATGAGAGAGTGAGAGTGATAACACCAAATTTAAGACTCCTGCTTCCTATTCACACCTGAGACCTTGTAACACTAACGCGTCACGTGACAACAGGGAGATAAAAGGGCTAATTGGGCCCAATTTGGACATAATAACTTAGGGGTGTACTCACTTTTGTTGCCAGCAGTTTAGACATTAATGGCTGTGTGTTGAGTTATTTTGAGGGGACAGCAAATTTATACTGGTATAGAAGCTGTACACTCACTACTTTACAATGTAGCAAAGTGTAATTTCTTCAGTGTTGTCACATGAAAAGGTATAATAAAATATTCACAAAACTGTAAGGGGTGTACTCACTTTTGTGAGATACTGTATATAAGCATAGATGCATGGAATATAGATTCAGTCTACATAAGACTCGCAATGATGTTAAAGCTTGAATTTTACCAATTGTGGTGTACATCCCGCAATGGCACTGATATAAAAGCAATAGTTTATAGGCAGTTGGAAGTTGGAATACGGTGAGTATTTTCGATTCCCTGTGTATTGTTGTATATTGTTGAGCATCTGATCGAGGGCGAATACAGCTGCACAAAATGTAAGCACGTTGCTTCCCTGGAAGCTCAGGTCCTGAATCTAGGTAAGCAACTGGCAACACTGAGAAGTGTGAGCTGGGAACATACCCGACAGATGTCGGCAGGGGCCAGCACAGAGGCAGGTGGAGATATAAAGGTGCAGGCACCAGAACAGAGTAATTGGATGACTGTATGGAAGGGTAGAGGGGAAAGAGTCAAGGAGGCCAGTCCTGGGCTGGAACATACCAAATAAATATGCCCTGTTGCCTGATTTTGGAGAAACCAGTCAGGGACCAGCATTGCTAGAGCAGAGCGACGCCCCTAGCTGCCAGGGGAAGAACTCCTCCAGTGAGGGTGGGAGTGAGGCTAAGGGTAAGGAATGACAGATTCTGGGGGAAGGGAACTCAACTTTTAGAAGGACAGAGAGGGCATTCTCTCACAAAGACCGTAAGCGCAGAACAGAATGCTTTTTACTGGGCGCTCGGGTTCGGCACATCACAGATCTGGTGGACAGATTATTGGGCGGGGCTGGGGAGGACCCAGCTGTCATGGTACATGTGGGTACCAATGACAAAGTTAGAGGAAGGTGGAGAGTCCTTAAAAAAAAGATTTCAGGGACTTAGGAATTAAATTGAGGAGTAGGACCTCCAAGGTAGTATTCTCGGAAATACTACCTGTACTTCGAGCCACGCCAGAGAGGCAGCGGGAGATTAGGGAAGTTAACAAGTGGCTGAGGAACTGGTGTAGAAAGGTGGGGTTTGGGTGAATTTTTCAGTCGGTTACCTGCTCTTTAGAAGGAACGGACTGCTCCTATATGGGGAGGGTGCAGCCGTACTGGGAGAGAAGATGGCCGAAAAGTTAGAGGGGCTTTTGAACTAGGTGATGGGGGAAGGATCCAGATGTAGAGCTAGCCAGCGGGCTTAGCAGGCAATATTGGGAGCAGTGGTGGTAGGGTGACCAGAGATCCAAAACCCAAGGTAGGTAAGTTGACAAATCCAAAGTGCAGCCTCATCATATATAACAAGGGTAAAGTATGCGACTTGACAAAATTAAGAGGTTTGTATACTAATGCTAGAAGTGTGGCTAACAAGATGGGAGAACTGGAGCTGCTAATGAATGAGGAGGATTTTGATTTTGTGGGAATTTCAGAAACTTTGTTTGACAGCTCCCACGATTGGCTGGCAACCATTTAGGGGTATTCCCTTTATCACAGAGATAAGGATGGTAAAAAAGGGGGAGGGGTATGCCTGTATATCAAGAATGATGTGCAAGTGAATATGAGGGACGATATCACTAATGGAGCTAGGGATGAGGTGGAATTCCTATGGGTAAAGCTTTAAAGGGAAGGTACTAAGGGGAGAGTAATATTGGACGTATGCTATAGGCCTCCCAACCAGAGGGAGGAGAGGGAGGTATACCTCCTATCACAGCTTGAAATGGCAGCAAGGATAGGAAACGTAATTATAATGGGGGATTTGAGTTATCCAGATATAGATTGGGCAGAAGGAACCGCACATTCACACCAACGAGAAACAATGCGTTACTAGACCTACTAATTGCAAATAATACAGACCTGATTGTGGACGTAGAAATAAGGGGCAACTTAGGAAACAGTGACCATAGGTCAATTAGTTTAAGTATAAATCACAGAATTGGGAAACATAAGGGTATTACACAGACACTGAACTTCAAAATAGCCAATTTCTCTAAACTATGGTAGACGATATTAAATGGTATAGAATCCTGGGAACAAAGAAGACTTGGGGAAGAATGGGAGTGCTTTATGAACATACCTAATAAAGGTATTAGCCAGTGCATTCCGACAGGGAATATGTTTAAAAGAGCTAAAATTAACCCTAGGTGGCTAAACCCCAACGTAAAAATGCATATAAAAACAAAAGAAAAGGCCTTCGAGAAATACAAAGCAGAGGGGTCATTGGCAGCATTCCAGCACTACAAAGAATGCAATAAGAAATGTAAGAACGCAATCAAGGAGGCTAATATAGAACACGAAAGGCACATAGCGAAAGAGAGTAAGAAAAACCCTCAGAGATTCTTTAAGTATATAAATAGTAAATCGAAAGAAAGTGAGGCCAGAACATATTGGCCCCATAAAGGATGATGAAAGAAATCTGGCTATAAAGGACAGAGAGAAGGCAGAGGTTCCAAATACATTCTTCTCCTCAGTCTTCACAAAAGAATTGGGGGGATACAGTAACCTAGACTGTAATGTTTAAGTTAATAACACATCACAAGAAGCACCCTCATGGTTAACAGAAGATAGACTCAGAACTAGACAAAAAAAAGTCACCGGGACTAGATGACTTACACCCAAGGGTCCTTAAGGAACTCAACCAGGTAATAGCCAGACCATTGTGCCTAATTTTTATGTACAGCCTACTGACGGGAATGGTATCAGCTGATTGGAGAAAAGCCAACATTAGTACCGCCAGAGTGCCCCCTTAAATCCTCCAGAGTGCCCCTTTCAATACAGGTAAAAAAATGAAAAAAACGGTGTGGGATCACCCCCAGTCCATACCAGACCCTTATCCAAACACACAGCCTGGCTGGCCAGGATGGGGGTGGGGGCAAGTGAGCGCCCCCCCCCCCTCCTGAACCATACCATGCCACATGCCATCAACATTAGGGGGTGGGTGCTTTGCTAAAGGGGGCTTCCAGATACTGATAAGCCTCCCCCCAAGACTCCCACAACCAAAGCCCACGGTTGTCAGGAAGAGACCCCTGTCCCCATCAACATGTGGGCAAGGTGCTTTAGGGTGGGGCCCCCCGGGCCCCCCCTGCCCCAAAGCACCCACCCCCCCATGTTGAGGGCATGTGGCCTGGTATGGTTTAGGAGGGGGGGCGCTCGCTTGCTCGCCCCCACCCCCATCCTGGCCAACCAGGCTGTGTGCTCGGTTAAGGGTCTGGTATGGATTTTAGGGGGAACCCACACTGTTTTTTTTTTCCCCTTAAAATCCATACCAAGCCCGAGGGGCCTGGTATGGACTGGAGGGGGGGGGGACCCAAGCCATTTTTTTCAGCAATACTGACATAAACTGATATAAACGGAAGTGCCTATATATATATATATATATATATATATATATATATAACTTTGTGGTATGCACTGCACTGATCTTAACAAACTGTAAAAAGCAAAAATCTCTCTCCCTGCCAGCAATGTATTTATTAACTATAGAATTCCTCTTAAAAAATTACCCGCTGGCCAAGGGAATAGAACCCACAACCCTGCAATTAGCAAAGCTGGTGTTCTACCAGCTACGCCACCATCAAGCACACTTAGGTTAGGCACACTTAGGTTAGGCACACTTAGGCTGGGCACACTTAGGCTGGGCACACTTTTCCTGCCTTACTAACTAACTCCTATCTCACCCTAGACACAGTGGATGATATAAAAGTTAGGGAGAGTGTGTTCAGCTTAAGCAAGCTTAATGGTGGCGTAGATGGTAGAATACTAGGCTTGCAATGACATGGCTGTGGGGTTCAAATCCCCCGGCCAGCAGGTGATTTATTGAGGTCAGAGTCCATGATAATGCAGAACTCTAAGAATCCCATTTATTCATCATCTGACAAACAAGCGAACAGCCAATGTTCGAGTTGAACTTACATTTGACTCGAAGCACATCCCTAGTAGTTTTGTTTGTTACTTACTCCTGATCTCGCACTCTAAACATTATGCTGTACATAGACCTGGCCAGGGTGTTTATTGGCTCGACAGTTTCTAATGAAGTTGCTAAGCACCCCAAACTACTCACCCGATGATCAGTGTGGTCCTTTGACATTATCTCCAGCTTTCTGCCTGAAAAAGCTGGATGAAGTGTCTACAGGAGCCTGACATTGCACCTGCCATCCACTGATCTTCTAAGTGCAGGCGAAATGCTTTGTAGGCTCCAGGGTAGAAATAAATAATAAATGCACTTTTTTTCCTGCAAAATACGTGCATTTATTTTTTTGTTATTTTTCCTTAATGTTGAATTTAGCCTTTACATTTGGACTGTCTTAGTTTATAATAGGAGTTTCTGTTATAGTTTAGTTTGTCGGAAACAAATGTGCTCAGTCAGTACATTTTTCATGCTTTGACAGTAAAAAAAATTGGGGTTGGCAACACTAGATAGGAGTAAATGGCCCTGGGATCAGTGGAAAGGGTTCCGGGCACGGAGGGGTGTGTCAGGGGGGCCCATTATGGTTTCTTACACTAGAGGTGCTGGAGGTTCTAGCTACGCCTCTGCTGTAAGGTTTTTTGTTAAAAAATGTAGGTGGAAATTGGCCTTCTCATGTCGAAGAGGATACAACTGTTGATGCATTAAAATAATCTTCAGGGTAGGAAGCAGGGTAGTTTTTTTTAATAAGACACTTGCTGTAAGAATGGAAAAAAAAAAGATGGTACAGCTTAATTCTACTCTCATCTTCAGAGATTGGCTGCCATGGTAAGAAACACTGTGCTTGCACTATAGCCTGCATTCCCCTTAGAGATGCAAACTAAATGTAAGCAATAAGGCACACACTAACTGTTAATTCTGTGGAATTAATTTTTTTTTTTTTTTAAGATGCAGTGATAACACCTTTATACATAAGTCCTTAGGGATTTTGAAAAAGTCATTGTTAGGGCATATTTTTGCAGTGCCATCCTGTTCTACTTTCCCAAAAACAGTAGATTGAGTTCTAAGCAATGGCAACCAAGGCATCTGCTTGCTATAGATCACTGCCCATTCATGACATCGGTTTTTATAAAATTCACCCAAGGGGAGGGTATAGCTAAGAAAAACAGTGGTTTGATGATGCCCTGGATGACTATGGCTTCCAAGTAAGTAAGAATCAGAGAAGGGTTCTTAACGTGTCTGTTTCTCCTTTTCATTCTTTCCCTGTTATTTCAAAGTTTCTGATAGATGTTGTACTCATTCCTATATGGAAGCCATTAACTTAGCTCAGTTACATTAACAAATCTGTCAAATAAACATTTTATTAATTTGATCTTGAATTCTTTGACATTCTCTCTTGAGTGGTCATAAAGCATACATTATATATATTATACCTTAATTTGCAGAAGGCAAATAAAAAATAAATAAAATATAAAGAGACAGCTTCCCCACATAAATCTGAATTCTAGGCAGACATGAAAAACCCAAAATAATGCAACTCAGTATTCATCAATTATTAATTGCATAAATGTTTTAGGCAAGTCATGTCTGTACCTGAATTTGACTTAATATCAGCCAATTGCAAACCCCCGTACAGCAGTACCCACAGTGGGAGGGGCAGGACTGGCAGCAGATCAAGTAATGAATTGGAGGAGAGGGTATGAGAGACCAAATCTGCTACTTACCCTGTCCAGTTAGCAGGCTGAGAAGGAGAGATGAGATAAGTGTTTCCCTTAATTGTACCAGAGAACCAAATAGTCTCAAGGCAGGTGGACAAGCTGAAAAAGAGATTCCTTATATTTTTTACATCTATCTTTTCAGCTGTTTGCACAGAGTTTAGATTTAATACGTACAATGTTTTTAAAATCAAAATCAGAACTCTTCTAAGCTGCATTTGTACATTTTTAAACTGTGTGTATTTGCTAAGGGTTACAATGTGGGGTGAATTTACTAAAACTGGAACAGGCAAATTCTGCAGCTCTGCAGAGAAACCAATCAGCTTCCAGGTTTTATTGTCAAAGTTTTATTAACCACTTCTATACTGGAAGGATTTACCCACTAATGACCAAGCCATTTTTTGCAATATGGTACTGCATGACTGTAACTGACAATTGCACGGATGTTCGACACTGTACCCTAATAAAATGAATGTCCTTTTTTCCCATAAATAGAGCTTTCTTTTGGTGGTATTTGATCACCTGTGCGATTTTTATTTTTTGCGCTATAAACAAAAAAAGAGCGACAATTCTGATAAAAAAAACTATATTTTTTACTTTCTGCTATATAACATTCCCAATTAAAAAATTTTAAAATCTATTTTTTTCATCATTTTATGCCAATATGTATTCTGCTACATATTTTTTGGGGAAAAAATCCCAATAATTGTATATTGATTGGTTTGCGCAAAAGTTACAAACAAGGAGAAAGATTTATCTCATTTTTATTTATTTTTATTTTCCTCTAGTAATGGCAGGAATCAGCGGTTTTAGTGGGACTGCGACATTGCAGTGGACAGATAGGACACCAAACTGACATTTTTGACACTTTTGGGGGGATCGGTGACATTACTACAGTAATCAGTGCTAAACATATGCACTGTTACTGCACTAATGACACTGACAGGGAAGGGGTTTAACACCAGGGGCAATCAAAGGGTTAAATGTGTCCCTAGGGGGTACTTTCTAACTGTTTTGGGGGATGAGCTTACTGCATGAACTCAGAGACCTGTGTTCCTAAATAAGAGGAACACAGGATCCCTGTGTTCATAACTGACAGAACGGCGGTCTGCCATGTTTACAACGGCAGACCACCGTTCTGTCTCCACGGAGAGCGAACGCGGGTGCCGGCGGCAATCAGGCCCACCGACGCCACTAATCAGCTTCCCCTGTGAGAAATAGGCACGTGCTCTCGCTAGCGGTCCAGTGGGAAGTAAAACGATGGTGTCTGGTCGGCAAGCAGTTAACCACTTAAGATTTTACCCCCTTCCTGACCAGGGGGTATTTTGCGATTCGGCACTGCGTGACTTTAACGGACAATTTTGCGGTCGTGCGACGCTGTACCTAAATGAATTTGACGTCATTTTTTTCCCACAAACAGAGCTTTCTTTTGGTGGTATTTGATCACCTGTGCGATTTTTTGATCATGCGCTATAAACAAAAAAAGAGCCTAAATTTTGCAAAAATAACAATATTTTTCAAATTTTTTTATATGAAATTCCCCCCCAAAAAATGTAAAAATCAAAATTTTTTAACATTTTCGGCCAATTTGTTTTATGCTACATATGTTTGGTAAAAAAAAATCGCAAAAAGCGTATTTTGATTGGTTTGCGCAAAAGTTATCGCGTTTACTAACAAAGGGAAAGATTTTTGTCATTTTTGTTGTTTTTTTTTTAACGAGTAATGGCGGCGATCTGCGATTTTTTTTGTGGGACTGCGACATTGCGGCGGACAGATCGGACCCTTGACTGACATTTTTGACACTTTTGGGGGTACCAGTGACATTACTGCAGTAATCAGTGCTATACATATGCACTATTACTGTAAAAATGACACTGGCAGGGAAAGGGTTAACTGTATTGGGGAGGGAGGGGTTAAGTGTGTCCTAGGGGCGTGTTTCTAACTGTGATTGGACATGGCTACTAGTGTAAAAACAGAGATCAACGGTCCTACATAGTAGAACCGTCTGATCTTCATTTTTACACAGGGGAGAATGACAGGCGGCTTGTTTACATTAGCTGCCTGCCTTTCTCCCTTCCCGGCAAATGATCGCGAGTGACCGGCAGACATCGGGTCTGCCGGTCACACGCACTGACTTGTTAGGGAACGAGCCGGGCGGGCGCTATTGGCTCACAAGCGAGTGACAGGCTAGTGACGTACCGGTACATCACTTTGCCTGGCCGGGGCTGACCGCCGCAGTATATGTACTTGCGGCGGTCAGCAAGTGGTTAAACAAGCTGAAGTTAGAAGCTGATTGGCTACCATGCACAGCTGCACCGAATTTGGAGTGCATAATTTTTAGTAAACCCTATGACTCTATGACGTTGTTCACATGAGGCAAAACTGGACTCCCAAGAAGGTACCTGTTTACCCACATGGGAATGCATAGGTGTTTCATGCATCCCCGTACAGGCAGCCCAATTGCTGTCAATTGGGATGCAGTGGCTGTACAGACACTGCTGCTGTTTCCAACATGACATCCATGAGGGTGCTGGTACATGACCCAGAACATAACCCTAAACCCTACATGAATAAAACAAAAACACTGTTAAAGTCCTGACCTTTCAGCAGCCTCCTTCTCAACAGCCATTCAATGGCTCTGCCCATACATAGGTCCCACCACATGCTAGTGCCTAAAAACAGCAGTCCTGGTACTCTGGAAAAACCTTAACTGGCTCAAAGCTTGGTAATCTATCATTGACTTATTTTGTTAATAGCATGCCTGAAATGTATAGTTTGGGACTGACGTAAGATAATTTTATACTTTTTTAAGATCATTTTATAATTCTAAAGTCATTGACTCAAAACGTATTCTAGCCAGCCTTTGAAATTTGGAATATACTGAAAGGTATATACTGTGGGTCTGAGTTCACTTAAGTGAGAAGTAATATAAAGTGAAAGTGGGTTCACGTCAAAGAGAAATACCAAGCAGCACGCTAACAAACCACCTAGTCATGATATGTAAAAGATCAGCTTCAGCTTGTCTCCTCCAAAGCCATGCTGCTCATGCTCCCTCACTACATCCAGTGAAGACAAAATGCCTTGGGTGGGGTTTCACATCCTTCATGCCGCTTCCACAATTTGGAGCACACAGCTATCTTGAAGGAGTGCTGGAGGCACTCTGTGTGTTAGAGAGAAATGATTTGTATTGCGCCTGTGCAATCTACACCTCTAGATGTAAGTGTGCTATTGTTGTTTGCGTTTATTAAAATAAACAGTGTTACACTATTTGTGGGTCTTTAAGGCATTTGTCCCATTGTGACGGAGGAGGAGAATATTGGGTTTGCTGGTATTAAGAAGCTGTATAACCAGAGGAGGAAGAGAGGAAAAGAAGGCAGGAAGATGATCTGGAGGAGGAAAAGCAGTAAAGGTGACCTGCTTAATAAATTTCAGGGTCGCAAACTCTGAGTGCTTTTTTTCTCAGAGAAAGAGTAGAGTGGCACGGAGAAGGAGTATAAGCTCTAAAAGTTTGGACACTTTGTAGCAAGAGGTGAATTTTAAATTGCGGGTAAACTGCTCTCCTTTCCTCCCACAAACAAAGAGTGAAAGGAAAGCCTGCCGACAACCGGCAGGTCTGTTTACATGTGATCAGCTATGATTGGACACAGCTGATCACACGGAAAAGGGCCACTGTGATTGGAAGGACACAGTGCTCTCAATGTGCACAGCAGGAGGCACGCAGGGGGCAAGGTTCTGGGAGGACATCTATGGACTCCCAGAACTGGACAAAAGTGCTGTAGCCATCTTTTGGCTGTAGCGCTATCAGGAAGTGGTTATTAGTTCTATTGTCCATCAAACAAAAGACAACATTCTGATTTTAACTCCATTTTATTTGTCGGTGCAGGGATATTGTTTTAGGGAGTGAAGAAGGCTATATATATGAGCCGATATATCCTTGAGAATGATAGAAATGGAGATTTCTGTCAAATCTTAAAAAAGTTATTAGGCCATAGGTTGCTAGCACACTACTTACCCCAACACAGACAGTGATGTAAACAGCATAGTTTGATCAAGAACCCCCCCCCCCACCAGCCTGTTGAACTGGCAAAGAAAGAGAAACAGAATACCTCTAACCCCCCCAATAGCCTGTCGAACTTGCAAAGAAAGAGAAACAGAATACCTCTAAGACCATCACTTTTCTCAAAAAGTATCTTTACAGCTTTATTTAAGGGATTATAGGAGTCTCAGAAAAATACAGAATTCAGGTAATTGTGAGAGCTTTTTTTAAATGTACATGTAGTTAAGGAGATTAAAGCGTGTTTGTTTCATTCTAAAGGATAAAAAAAATTGCTGCATATATGGCAAACTAAAGTTAGGCCTAATCAAGTTTTTATGAACTTGACATGCTCAGGTTGATTTACTTAAGGAATTTAGAATCTTCCCTTAATAAATTATGTAAAGATTCACTTTAATTATCTGGCCAGGTGAAAAGCAAATTCCTATTTATTCATTTTTTCTGCGTAATATTGGATTACTTTTATTACATGAAGATTCTCAACTCTTTTAGTAAATTAGCCTGTATGTTTGAAGTCATGTATTGCAGCACGGCATAAGCTTTCAGTTCATCTCAGTTTATAAGAAAGCATAAGAAATGGATGTGAGTGATTCACACAAGTGCACACGTTTTCTTTATAGGAGTGGTGTAAATATTTCCTTCATCACCTCTACTTCTTTGCAGCTGTGTTACATAGAAAACATTTTTTAGAAACAGCTGTGCGGGAACCAAAGGCCCATTTAAAATGATAACTGACAAACCTAACATAATCTTCCCAAGCCTTTAAAGAGCATTTTCATTCTAGCATTTAGTTACGTCAAGTCATTTCTATATTTTCCAGGATAAAACAACCACAAAAGCAATAATCTTATAGAACATTGGAAGACCAACATATATCAATGAAACATCACAAAAGGAGTGTTAATTTAAATAAAATCTTTTGTAACTCAACCAGACCTTGTATTAAAAACAAGTATAATTTCTGATTGATCACTCTCGGCTGTGTAGCTTACCACAAATGGGTGTGCAACGCTTATTGTTTTAAAATGTATTTGATGTGAAAATTCAATCTAAAAAATGCAATTTGGCAGATGAGGTAATATTTCACATAAAGTGCAGTGTCAGAGAGGCACTTTTTAGCAGCACTAAATAATTATTTGTGTGAAGTTGTGTGAGTTGATATTAGGCCAATATTTATGGACTTAAAGTCTTAATTCAATCAATAAAATCTTTTGAGAATTAATGTAGCTTTAAACGAGTCAAATCTGCTAGCTTTCTGGTACCAAAGAAATGTTATTGAGATAATAGGGCACATGCATAAGCAAGTGTTAATGTGTACAAAGTCCAGCAAGTTAGGAGACCACAGCATACCTATGCAGGGGTTGCGCAAGTGGTTTTTAGCGCATAAGAAAAGACACTTCAATGATTTGAACACAGTCAGAATGAAAAATGACATGGAAAGATACATCCAAGTTCGAAATGTCACATAATTTTGTCCTGTGAATTACAGTAATAGGTTGTCTAAAACACTGGAAAGCCAAGGGATTAGTCCTAAGATTCAAAACTCAAGTCAGGTCAGCTGTAAAAGGGTCCCATGTGGCAATTGATTTCACTGGAGAAATGAGACAAGTAATAAAGGATCCTGAGGAGAGAAGGAGAGAAAGCAAGGGGGGTAGAGACGGAAGGGAACCACATAGGATAACCTATTCCCAAGGGCACGAAAACAAAATAAGTAGCAGTCAGCACTAAGGTCAGAGTTAGACTATGGATAGAACAAAAATACTGCGCTACCCTTAGGGTGTGTATTGAGAACTAATTTAAAGTGCTGTAGTGATACTAGACTTGTGCAATTATAAAGTGCTATTATGATAGGATTATATTGCAATACCTCATTAATATCATATCACTGAAAAGTGCATATATGTGCGCAGAAATTGTAATAAATTATTGCATATAATTCAAAAAAGATATACGTGATTCAACTTGTGCAAACAATGGATCAAACAAATTTGCTGGATAAATCCTTGATAGTATTATTAAGAATGTGCTATAAACAATACAATGTGATATTTCTTCAAAAATCAGTCCATAATACTGCTAATGAAGGAAAAGAAAAAAGTGCAGTAGTGCTGTGAAGTCCTAATATAGTTGTGACAACTTCAGCGGCCCTCCGCTTCACCGCAAGGTGCTAGTTGGTAAGGTAGCTCACTTACCAGATGGTGTGGACTCTTGTGGCGTACGCCAACAAGAATCTATCTGCGCTTGGTTAATATTCCGGCTTCGCTGGTGGATGGGATCCTTAGGATGCTGGTGTAAACTCAGAATGAGAGAAAAGAAAGGCTCCTCATGGTGTAGAAGGTTAACAACCTTTATTTGTGCACTTCACACGAAACATCAATCCACATAAAATATCCATAAAAAACTGCAGTGGTTAAAAACTCTTCACTCCAAAAAACACCAAGCGTTTAAAATATCATATCAAAACGTGCGTCCAAATACAAAACAGTCTCTATAAAGTAAACATTGCTATATCGATGGTGGCTGAGTATGTCACTCCGGCCACTTCTGAGCTCCTGTACAGCCTTGCGACTGGTGTAACAGGACGCCGCTGTGTGTGTAACCACAAGGTCTGCCGTACCCGGAAGTGGGAACTCGGCGTGCGGTCCAGCAGTCTGCTCAGAACGAGGCAACGTGCGTACCAACTTGACGCGTTTCGTCAGAGATGTGACGTCTTCGGAAGTATCCTGAGGAGAGAAGGAGAGAAAGCAAGGGGGGTGGAGACGGAAGGGAACCACATAGGATAACCTATTCCCAAGGGCACGAAAACAAAATAAGTAGCAGTCAGCACTAAGGTCAGAGTTGGACTAGTTTTGAGGTGAATTGAGAAATGGATTGGTAATCCAGCCAAGGTTGCCATATTGAGAGGAACTTCTCTTACTTATACTTATCTTCCAGGACTGCCGTCAGTTTTTCATTCATAAAAGTGCCCTGAAACGTTCATTTGACTTCCTCAAAATTATGAGTTGGCGATCTCCTTGCAGATACTGTTGTTTGTATTGTTGCCATAAAAATAAAAGAGATCAGAGTATGAGACCATTGTTGTATGTCTTTGATCAGTCTGTGGAGGGCTTCCTATGGGTTTTTCTTAGAATAATTTGTGTGACCGATATTATCATAGTGTATACTTTTGCCCATAAACAACTGATTTTGGGCAAGACCACCATATATGGAGCATGTCAACCTCGATCCCGAATCCTCAGAAGCATGGGGATAGATAGGTAGGGACACATTTGACAATACATTCTGGCATGAAATACCACCAAGAAAGAACTTTATATGAGTTATCTAAGGCTTGTATATTACGCAAACATTTAGAAGTAGCCTGCCACAAATCTGCAGTGATACTGCCATGAAGGTCCTTCTTCCAACACTTCCTCTTGTGAAGTGACAACTGTCTTCCAGAGCTCATGCATTGTCACATGTAGCAGTAGACTACAAGCAGTCATAATAATTGGGGAGAATTCAATAAAGCTGCTGCATCACTGTCGGTAATCCCTCTTGTTAATGCATTGTGCCAAATTGTGGCACTTTTGGTTCTGACTGCGTCTCGTATGCCAGGTTCAGGTAGCTCTAAAACGCTTAAATTTTACACTGTGGCTAAATGAATGCTCCACATTTAAAATAAAAACACTGATAGTTGGTATATTATGAAAGTGGAGGTAATTAATACCAATTCTCTTTTGTTGTATAGAGAAAAAACTGGCTTTGACAGATTTTGCATAAGTATTTCACATGCATTCTAAAAGTGGCGCCATATGCATCAAATTCAAGAACAAGTTCTAAAGAAGTACGTGACTTTGGTGCATTCTGCACAACTTTTAGAATGCATGAGAAACACTTTCGAAAAAAAAACTGTCTACGTCAGTCTTTATGAATTCCAGTGATTTTGCAGACATTATGCAACAATGTCATTATCAAGATGCCAGTCTTTAGAAATGGTTTGCAGTCATTGACTGACAGTCACTGCAGCCAATCACTGGAGTAAAATGCATGTAGACAGGAAACAGTGAAAAAAGGATGGAGATGATCAGCAGCACATATATGTGAAAAATGTGTTTTTATGAAGAGAAAAAAGAAAATGTGTAAATTTTTAAAACACACTATTACACACTAACTACATTGTATCTATTCATAGATTTTTTTTTTCAGTCATGGTTTAGATCTACTAAATCAGTAAAACATCAACCATATTATGTTTGATGAAACACATTTATTGAAATACGATAAGAAAGCGATAAACCAGCGGTTCACATTGACAAGATGAGCAGAACCTCGCTCTGCCGACAGGGACTGCGGGTGATGTCACGATCTCCCCCCCTTCCGCACGCGTTACGTCCCTGGGCGGGACTTCGTTGTTGAAGAAGTCCCGCCCACGGACGTAACGCGTGCGGAAGGGGGAGGAGATCGTGACGTCACCCGCAGTCCCTGTCGGCAGAGCGAGGCTCTGCTCGTCTTGTCAATGTGAACCACTGGTTTATCGCTTTTATCAAGTAAGAGGCTGTCTTATCGTATTTCAATAAATGTGTTTCATCAAACATAATACACTATGATCCGCCTCTTGCTTTTTTCGGGGAACACCTTTACTTGTACCTGATAGAAGGGGATATCTGTAATGCCCGATGACCCAGTCTGGAGATACTCCTGTGCTGATATCTGATTAAGGCTGTTTGTTCATAGCCTTCAGGTGAGAGGCTGGAACTATTGGTGGAGGATATTGACACCGAATGTGAGCACCTTATCATATGGAGCACTGTGCACTTTTCCTGGGATTTCTTATCTTGGACATTATTTCCCCCCTTTTCAGTTATTGATGTTTATTGTGCTATTTTTACAAGGACATTGAAGTGTCTTACTGAATTTTATTGACCAATTTTAGCGCTGCACTTTTATACTATTGTTACATTATTGGGGTTTTTATATTTTTCCTTGGTGTCAGTAGTGATGTCGCGAACATAAAATTCGCTGTTCGCGAACGGCGAACGCGAACATCGGCGAATGTTCGCGAACCGGCGAACATTGCGAACCGCCATAGACTTTAATAGGCAGGCGAATTTTAAAACCCACAGGGACTCTTTCTGGCCACAATAGTAATGGAAAAGTTGTTTCAAGGGGACAAACACCTGGACTGTGGCATGCCGGAGAGGGATCACACAAAAAAAAGTTCTTAAAAATTTTAATTTTTTGATAGAGAGCCAATTATTGGAAAAATTAAAAAAAAATAAAAATAAAAAATTTCTTTGGATTTAGCATCTGGGGGGTCTAAAAAGTGTACCTGTGAAGTTTCAGCTCTGTAGCATGTCCGGAACCAGAAAAAAATTACGAATTAGGGTTAGGGCTAGGGTTAGGGCTAGGGTTAGGGTTAGGGCTAGGGTTAGGGTTAGGTTTAGGGTTAGGTTTAGGGTTAGGGTTATTTTTATGGCTAGGCTTAGAGGGTTAGGGTTAAGGTTAGAGGGTTAGGGTTATGGTTAGAGGGTTAGGGTTAGGTTTAGTGTTAGGGGCTAGGGTTAGGTTTAGTGTTAGGGGCTAGGGTTAGGGTTACGGTGAGATACTTAGGGTTAGAGTTAGTAGCCCTACCCCTACCCCTCTAACTCTAACCCTAAGCACTAAAAATAACCCTAACCTTAGCCCTGACCCTAGCCCTAACCCTAGCCCTAACCCTGATTCTATTTTTTTTTCTGGTTCTGGACATGCTACAGAGCTGAAACTTCACAGGTACACTTTTTAGACCCCCCAGACAATAAATCCAAAGAAATTTTTTTTTTTAAGTTTTTTTTTTTTTTTTTAAGTTTTCCAATAATTGGCTCTCTATCAAAAATGACAATTTTTAAGAACTTTTTTTTGTGTGATTTAGTGTCTAGGGGGTCTAAAAAGTGTACTTGTGAAGTTTCAGCTCTGTAGCATGTCCAGAACCAGAAAAAAAGATAATTTTTCAGTAGAGCAGGGATGGTGGGAACCCCTTTTTACACCTATATGATCTTTTTTTCCTGGTTCTGGACATGCTGCAGAGCTGAAACTTCACAGGTACACTTTTTAGACCCCCCAAACAATAAATCCAAAGACATTTTTTTTTGTTAAGTTTTTTTTTTTTTTCCAATAATTGGCTCTCTATCAAAAATGACAATTTTTAAGAACTTTTTTTGTGTGATTTAGTGTCTAGTAGGTCTAAAAAGTGTACCTGTGAAGTTTCAGCTCTGTAGCATGTCCAGAACCAGAAAAAAAAGGATAAATTTTCAGTAGAGCAGGGATGGTGGGAACCCCTTTTACACCTATATGATCTTTTTTTTCTGGTTCTGGACATGCTACATATATATATATATATATATATATATTAAAAAAATACTCAAATACCAGCCCTCAAAGGGGCTTTTGGGG
>NC_138769.1:464711210-464903710 GCF_965119305.1 Pelophylax lessonae
TTTTTTGACAGCGCCTTGGCACCGTCCCTTGGGAGTTCGACCCTCCTCCTTTCCCCGCTGCTGAGCCAATTAGCATGCGCAGCACGCTTCGCACATGTGCTGTAGGGAACGGGCTGTGAAGCTGAAAGGCTTCACTGCCAGTTTCCCTTTGAAAGAATGGTGACAGCAGCACCCGGCAGCCGAACCTGCTGACATCATTGGCTCCCTGGACAGGTAAGTGTCTACATATTAAAAGTCAGCAGGTACAGAATTTGTAGCTGCTGACTTTTAAAAAAATAATTTCCCAGCTGGAACACCGCTTTAAGTGACTTTGAAAGTGGCATGATTGTCTAGGGTTTACAAAAAATGGTCCAAAAAAGAGAAAGTATCCAGTGAGCGCCAGTTGTGTGAATGAAAATGCCTTGATGTCATAGGAGAATGGGCAGACTAGTTTGAGATGATAGAAAGGCAACAGTAACTCAAATGACTACTCGTTACAACCAAGGTATGCAGAATACCATCTCTGAATGCACAACACATCGAAACTTAAAGCAGATGGGCTACAGAAGCAGAAGACCACACTGGGTGCCACTCATGTCAGCTAGGAACAGGAAACTGAGGCTACAATTTGCACAGGCTTACCAAAATTGGACAATAGAAGATTGGAAAAATGTTGCCTGGTCGGATGAGTCTGGATTTCAGCTGTGGCATTCAGATGGTGGGGTCAGATTTTGGCGGAAAAAAACATGAAAGCATGGATCCATCTATCCATCCATATCAACGGTTTAGGTTGATGGTGGTGGTGTAATGGTGTGGTGGATATTTTCTTGGCACAATTTGGGCCCCTTAGTACCAATTGAGCATTGTTTAAATGCCACGGAATACCTATAGTATTGTTGCTGACTATGTGCATCCCTTTATGACTACAGTGTACCCATCTTTTGATGGCCACTTCCAGCAGGATAATGCACCATGTCACAAAGCTCAAATCATCTCACCATTGGTTTCTTGAACATGACAATGAGGTCACTGTACTCCAATGGCCTCCACAGTCACCAGATCTCAATCCAATAGAGCACCTTTGAGATGTGGTGGAATGGGAGATTTGCATGGATGTGCAGCCGACAAATCTTCAGCAACTGCCTGATGCTATCATGTCAATATGAACCAAAATCTCTGAGGAATGTTTCCAACACCTTGTTGAATCTATGTCAAGAAGAATTAAAGAGGAAGTAAACCCTCCTCTACAACTTTTACCTATAGGTAAGCCTATGATAAGGCTTACCTATAGGTACTGTAAATATCTCCTAAACATGCACCGTTTAGGAGATATTTACCTTAAGTGCAGCCAGTGACGTCACTGGCGCATGCGCTCTGAAGGAATGGCCGCTGGTGCCGTTTCTTCAGAGCCCCGTGCCGTGACTGTCGGCTCCCGCGCGCGTGCGCGGGAGTGACTTCACCGCGGCTCCGGCCAATCAGATGGCCGGATGCCGCGATCCCGGCAGACGGGTGACTGGACATGTCGCCCGTCATACAGGTGAGCGGGCAGCACGGCGTGGGCTCGTTCTAAGGTAAGTATTTCATAATGAGCTAGTATGCATTGCATACTAGCTCATTATGTGTTTCTCTTACAGGTTTCAAAAAAAAAAAAAAAGTTGTATGGGTTTACAACCTCTTTAAGGCAGTTCTGGGGGCAAAAGGGGGTCCAACCCGGTACTAGCAAGGTGTATCAAATAAAGTATATATACAGTATATACAGTGTATAGATCTACAAACACACACACTTAGAACAACTTTATCTGAAAGCTTTTAATATAAATAGGATTATCATGGCATTACTTCAATGTGGAAGTCAATGGGCCACAATTTGATGCGGTCACTTCAGTAGAGTGATGTGGGATAGGATCCTCTAGTTTGACCATAGAACAGGTATGAAAACACCAGGAAAGACTTTCTCTAATATTACATCAATACTCTAAATTTAAGATAGATCTATTGTATACCCAACCTGGATTGAATTGTGTTTGCTAAAGGACTGCCTCATCAAAAAATTTTATATTTAATTTATAAAAAAAAAAAAAAACATTTTCATCCTTTGTTTTGTATCTCAGTGCTTCTGATCTCCTCAAATCTTTTGTCTTTTTTAAGTGACTTCCTGTCTATATACATTTACTCCATTTTTTTACTGTGATTGCTAGTTAGGATAGAGTGACCTGAATCCACTTGAAGGACCTTGCAGGCAGCAGCTACTAAGGGCTTTATAGCAGCTACTGTTCCTAAAATGCTGGGGCTAATAAAAAAAGAAAAGAAATCCAAAAAGAGGAAATAATGCTGACCTTATACTATGGTTTCGATATGCTTCACCCAGGTGTTGTTGATCTCACGCAGCCTTATTATGGGGTCCTGGAAATTCTAAATTTCACAAAAATGTGTTAAGAATTGTGGACATTTTTTTTTCTAATCCTCATTGATTTCTGATTGGGGGAGGGGGTGGGGTGGGAGGCTACTACAGTATATAGCGTTTAGTTGTGGCAGACTGCAAAGTCCACTTTAACAAATAGAGCAAGCCCCTTTATGAATTTGCTTGCTTGCCATTAATGATGGCAGTTCTATTTTATATACTGTATATAAGAATTTCCACAGGGAAGTGCGGTGTAAAATATATCAAATGGAACTAATATTCATTTTAACCACAGTGTTCAATCTGGTTGGAGAAAAAGAAACATTTAGTTATAAGAACAAAGGTGGGTTGTTGTTGTATTCAATAACAGAATAATAGAATATTAGGCTTAAATGGAGAAAACTATAGCTAATGAGGAACCTATGGGTTGCCTAATAGTGACACCACCAGAAAATTCATCAAAGAATTAAAATAATTGAATAAAGCAGAAGTATGGCCAGAACTTTTTGACTATACTTCTCCTGTGGGTCACAATGGTAAAGTTAATGCTAAAGCCCGCCATCAGCTAATGTCACAGACCAGGTCCAGGCTCTGAAAAGATCCTGACCATGTTGTCAGGATCCACCCCGAAGTGTGGACCAGCAGCTGGCTCAGGCTCTTAGTGGCTCAGCCATCCATTTCTGCCCCCTTCACAGCTCAACGCTCAAGTGAGCACTGGAGGGGCAAAGTATAGAGCTATCTGCAAGCTGAGGTGCTTGGTCGCTCAGTTCTCAGTCTTAAAGACAACGGGGGACAGCTGCAGCTGGGATCATTGCTGCAACCATATAAGTGAATATGATTTTTATTTTAGTTTTTACAAATCCCACAGTTCTCTTTTAAGGAGAGTAGAACAGCAATTGTAATAAAAAAAAGAGAGTAAGTACGTGGTCCCAACAGCTCCAAAAATTCCTACTTTATATAACTATATATTATCTCCCAAAGACACAAAAAGAGAAAACCCAACCTCTGGGTAGATCCATTGACAGCAGTAATAATCACTAGACATCAAGACTACGTGAACATTTAACCATTAGTTGCCACCACTTAAATGTTTTTGAAGAGTAGTGTACATATCATTAATTTTTTTAAACAATTACTTTATGATATGTCTTTGCCATTATTGATTTAAATACACTTTATGCTAATATTTGCAAGTCATTAGGATGCAGAGAAGTGGGCATTTGAAAGTAAATCTGGATTAGAAGATCAAGAAATGTTTTGCTGCAAAAATTTACTCTGGCTAGAAATAATTTTTAGTTGAAAGGTTACCATTATTAACAAATCAAGTGAGGGCTAAGTATGCCTCAGTGTGGCCAATTTATTCCTGTCAAAGTAGGTGGAGGTAGCAATTTTTATTGGGACTTGACCTAATGTACTTTCCTTGAAATGTTCTATTGATGACATTTATCATCGTTTGGAATGGCACTTTAGGAACATTTGTACATATATTTCCACTGCAAGATGTCATCATTCTGAATGAAACTTTGAAAATTTGAATAACGAGGATTAGGTAGAACTTTGACCATTTAGAAGATTTTAGGAAGCAGGTCAGTGTAGTTATTGATAGATTCAAGAAAGAAAAAGATTGTGCTAGAATGGCTTTGATAACTACTTGTCAGGAAATGTCTGATACAGATAGATATGTCCTTTTATTAGATTCGTTTGAGAAGGATAAGGAAAAAAGGAGGTATGATTATTCCTTTATTATCGATTACAGTGTACAGTATAACGATCGGCCTATCTTTTTGAGGGATAATGTATTGAGTATATTACTCCCTAAGACTCCCAAAATAATAGAGGGCCTCACCACTTAGGCTAAACTCATTCATGATGTCTCTGATCCTCCTCAATTCATTTGGCAATATAGCTATATAAACATTCAGGGACACTAGGCTCGGTTTAAACCCTTTGAAAAATTCAAATGAGCGTGACGAAATGCATCAGGGCAGGGCCAATATACATCTGCATGACCACAAGGAAGTGAAGCTGAATTAATGCTGGTTTATGTGATCTAGAAGTCTGAGCCTTAAGAGTACACAGCACTGATATTTGCAAAACATTTTTGAAGGTGGTGCACTACCATCTGAGTGCGCTATACTTGTGAGTGTAATACATTATTTTGCTTATTATAAAGTTTATAGTGTTTTTACAGTATTACACTACCCAAGCCTTTATTTTTTGAGTCCTGGAGGTTAGTGTGGAGTTAGTATCCAAGTTATATTGAGGAGGACCATGGGAGAGCAGTGGTGCCTTGGAGTGAATCCCTTAAAGGGGAATTCACATCTGACCTTTTTTTCACTTAAATAGGTCCAAACAGTAAGGTAAGAGTAGTGTGTATGGTGGTGGGACCCACTGCACTTTATTCATTATAAAGGATGTTTTTCACACGTTTAAGGGAATGCCTCATTTGACATTTTTTCTCATATTTAATAGTAACTTATATGTCATTTCACTCATCTTATGGTTTTGATGTTTATATATGCTGTGACAGTTCATTTATTAATAATTTTAGCAGTTTCTTTTTTTATATAGTTTTTTTTATATTGTTTTAGATTTGTCACCTATTTTTATGCATGAATCCTTACATGAGTTGTTGATATTTGAATCCTTATTGTGTTGCATGACACTTTTTCTATCTAACATTTTTGAAGGTGTTTGAATAGTAGGTTAGCACTTAGAAGGGATTGCAAAATGGATACCTTTTGGCTATTATTAAAAGGTATATATTATGATATAACAAAACTCATATTTTTTGTGATGTGACTCACATCACTTAAATACTGGAGTACCCTTGTAGACTCCAGTATGTGGGTAAGATAACTTGAAAATTGACAATGAGAATAGTTGAATATGTTAACAATTTCAAGAAAGGTTTTAAAAAACATACATAGCATTCATAGACATTTTATATTGTCACCAATAAAGATCCAACATGTCTCAAACTTTATGAGATAGATTGGGTATTAATTCATTTTGAAAATGTCAAATATGAGAAAAGAAATATTTAAACATGCGATGGATCATTTGGAGCAGCATTTTGGACACTAGACACACTTTTTTTTTAGGTATGTTATACTTTTCAGAAATGTGTTTTGATTGTAGTAGAATGAAGTAGTTAGTAGTGGAATGCAGTAATATGGACACTAGATGGACCAAAGAGTTGTTTTGGGTAGTTTTAAAACTACAGAGTTGAATTGATTAGGAAGAGTTTACCCCTTGACATAATAACACAACACTTTGACAGCTCCTGAAAATGATGAAACTCATTGATTTGGGCAATGCATTGCGACATAACCACGCACCAAGGTGTGGCCACATATGCTGAATCAGGAGTTGTGGGTGGAGCAGCATTCTGGAGGATTGTATGATTCCTAGTGCTGAGTTGAGCATTTTACTTATAAGTGTATTTTAATTGTTTTTTACTACTTTTAATAAATTATATTTTATGCGTATTTTCCTCTTCTCTGTGTCTCTCAATGATGGTTTCCATTGGGAGCAACCAAGGAGGGAAAACCTCCATATATTACTGGTTGTAGTTATCCAGTGCTATTAGACTTTTTTATTAAGAGCGTGTCTATATTTGGTGAGTGTATTTGGTCACTAGCTTATCCTGAAAACTGTGGATAAAATACTTTTATCACAAAAATTTGGAAGTGCGCAACTGTGGGATCAACTTTTCACTAGTCCTGAAATGGACCTGCAGGATTCTGGACGACTCCAACCTCAGCCAATAGCACAATCTAACTCCCAAACTGTCTTTTATAAATTGTAACAAGTACAATGTTTACCTGGTTAGTGAAAATATTGATCATTTATGCAAATACTTCAAAGCTAGAGATGACTGTGTCATGAGAATTTTTAGTTCCCGGTCAATGAGTTGGGGGATAAGCTTACAAAAGTTGAATTTTTATTACTTTATTACTGTGTATAACATAAATTTAACCACTTCCATACAGGGCACTTTCACCCCCTTCCTGCCCAGACCAATTTTCAGCTTTCAGCGCTCTCACAATTTGAATTATAATTACTCATGCAACGCTGTACCCAATCAGATTTTTTATAATTTTTTTCACACAAATAGAGCTTTCTTTTGGTGGTATTTAATCACCACTGGGTTCCATTGGCTCTTTACCCAGATCGGGGATGGACTGTGTCAGAGTGACACTCTCCATCCCCGAACACTACAATAAACATGAAAAAGAAAGGAGGCACAAGCTCCTAGTGCAATACTCTTGGACACCTTTAAAATGTTTATTAACATGCCAAAAACATACTCACAGACATTAAGAGCAAAAATTGCATGGAATGAGTCCAACACTATGTGGAAATGGACATGTCCCTGTATTAGGACTGCTAACGCATTTCGGGAGGCGCGCTCCCTTCCTCAGAGCTGGTCCATCTTTCACCAGGCCCAAATTTATACTGAATGTACTTGCACAAATCCCTCCCCCTCCTCCGTGTACGCTGGGTGGGGCCAAGTGGTATCCATGCCAGCCAACAACATAAATAGACTGCTTTGGTGACCATCATTATCCATTCGTGCAGTGACATGTTGTCTCTTTTAAAGGTTATTCTCACCGGAACCTTCTAGTCTATGATCTCACTTACCGAGTGATGAATTCAGATCCCTGATGATTTCACGTGTGCCCCGTCTCTGGGGGCCGTCCCCACGCTTTTCAACCTCACTCCAACGCCATATTGGAGTGCGGCCTGCTTAATCCCCTCCTTTGGTGTACACCCGATCCTCCAGGAAACCCCCCCATAAGTCAGTCCCCGCCGTAGACGCCGGCTTCCGGGACCCAGAAAGCACGCTTCTCTCTCTGCGTTCCAGACCCACCGCGCGTCTTATCAGGGGGGGGGGCATCTCTTCGCTCCAACCATTTCACCCCTCTCAACACTTGACTGAGCCGAGTGACCCCAGACCTAACGAGAGCCACTCTCAGGAGGGAAAACCAAAGAGATAAGGGGCTTAACCAACCCCGTGGAAAGAGAAAGGATGTCAATATGTATAAACAATATAGGTCGAATATGGAAACGTATGTAAGAATGATAATAAGTAATAAAATATATATAAATATATATATATATATATATATATATATAAATTCCAAATGCTAAATAATAAAAAAAATATAATAGATGGAAAATGATGAATGCAAAAAAAAATGATAATAAAAATAAAAAATAGAAATAAAAATAATAATAGTAATAGTGATGGTGATATTATGAAAAAATGTATAAATATGTATGTATTGTGACAGGAAGTCAGGTAAATCTGTGGATGTTGTCACAGACAGGAGACATGTCTGCTTGGTTTAGACAATTCACCAATTACTATAGGGTGTCGGCTGCAAAGGCAGCAGGAAGGTGTAAAGAAGTTGAAAGGCCTTCAGCTGTTCGGAATGAGGAAGTTAAGGCCTCTATAATTTTTCCAAAGGAAGTCTATTGATTGCTGCCTCCTGACGCTGTGTGAGCTGGGGAGAGGAGGACAGTCAGATGTGTACCTCCCGACGCTGTGTAAGCATGGGAGAAGACCTCCTGGAGCGATGTGCGCCGAGGAGGGTAAAAAGTGTGAAGACTTCTCAAGGTGAGAAAATGAACTATTTCTATGTGGAAGAAATAAATGAACTGTTTGCTATGTGAAGAGACAAGCAAAGGGACATGTTCAATGTGAAGAGGAAAAGGGACATGATCAATGGACATTTGTTGTGTGAAGAAAAAACATGGACTATTGAGTGTCTGCTGTAGGATCAGCAAAGTTTGCCCAACAGTAGGTTGGAGACAGACTCCGTAGGTAGGTTCCTGTATGTGAGAAGGTAGCCGCCCACAGTGGCAAGGATTTATTTTGTGTTTTATTTTTATTTTGCTGTTTTTGAGGCTTGCACTTGTGTGAAGTAAATTGCAAGAATAAACCAAACTGTTGTTTGCAACCACTTCTCGGCTATCTCCCTGTGTAACGAACCCCCCCAAAGGGGTCATCCACGCCCGCCACCGAGCTAATCTCCCACAGTATGTATAAAAATTATGTATATATAAAATTGGGGGGGGAGGAGGGTGGTGCCCGACGGCACCCCTCACCACACATACCGGCTGGCCACGCCCAGACATACACACAAGGGAAAAGGAGTTGCGCTGACATAACTAAACACTTCCATTGGGTCACACAAAATACACCCAAGATTAGGAATGATAACATTCCAATAAATATGTATGACAAAGATAAAAATAAATAAATAAACCCACATTCTATAAAGTACATCATTGTACTGATATAATCAATTATAGCCTGTTAAAAACGTGGTTGCAAATGCAGCTACCATCGTGCATATCTATATAAAAAAAATTCAGTTTTGTAATATGCCCACGTATAAAAAGACATCTAGGATGTCAAGCATCCTAATATCTTATCGTGACTTATAAAATGAGACTCTATGGTTAGACCAGACCCATGTCTGGTATAGATTAAAAGTGTAATCGCTCATATGAACCTCATCTCTAAGGTGCTTGCGCCTCCTTTCTTTTTCATGCTTATGGTCTTTGGAGTTCCCCGTCTGAGGAGAGCGGCATGCCTATTATTCCCATTGGAGTGAGCGCTTGGGTCATTCAGTTGTTTGAAGAATTGCAAAAACAAGACAATATCATGAAAAAAAGCACTGTGTGTCCTTAAGAAAAACAATATATGTATTAACTTGTTATCCTAAGTAATGACAAACTTATTGCTGAATAAGCAGGTCTGTGGTAGATTTGTAAGAATTGCTCTTGTCTATAGGAGTGCAAGATGAGAAGAGGTTAAATGATAATTTACAAAGAGTTAAATCAATGCTGCAAAAATATTCACAAGAATAATATCATTCATTCTGCTTCATATGTCTAATGGTATTCACTTTTTTGTTATTTCTGTTCCCACTACTTTTTGTTACATTCGTTGTTGTTGCCTCAATGGGTCTGGGGCATGAAAATACAATTCCTATAGTCTTGGTCATCAACTATAACTTAATTTTATTTTTTCATCTGTTTCCACCAGGAAAATTAAACAAAAAATTGCCATTGGTGCTATAGACATCAGCTTCTGAGTCATTTAATAGTAAAATCTGGAAAATTATTAGAAATGCATAGGTTTAATAAATAAATTATATAAATTTAAAGAAATAGCATACACTGCTATACACGGTTTAAAATAAATATATTGCTGTTACTGTTTATATTTAACCTACCATAACTCAATGTTGTTGTACACTGATAGATATGATGTTTATACATTATTTATATTATTAAATAATAAATAATAAATGTCTGTTTTGTGTATCTGGTCATTAGCATAATCCAGGAAGCTCTGACATATACTTCCTCTACATATTAGGTTCATTGTTTCATTCTTTGCCTTTACCATAAGCAGTGAGACCACCTTGTAACTGGAAAAGTTTCAACTAGATTTGTGGTTATAAGTTAAGAATACAAAGACAAAGGTCCTTTGATATCTATCAAGAACTAGTCTTTAGGCAATATATTACTTCATATTTTCCATCCATAAGGCTTTGGGGTTGTATGTTGGTGATTAAAATAAATACGATAATATTTAACTATTTATCATTTTTGATTGAAAATGAATAGGATGTTCTTTGGCATCTTTTGTAGTACCACTGTAAGTTAATATATTAAACACTATCAAAAGGTGAATAGCTACATATATGGTATTTCAAAATAAATGCCATATCTTTTGTTTACAAACTATATTTATTGGTGTATAAGAAAACAATAAAAATTACCCAAAGGGTCAGCATCTTACAAAAATAACAAAATCCCAATGGTGTGAAGCTTCCAAGAGAAACATTAAGCATACTATACATTAAACAGCCATATGGCTATATCAATTTTGAATAATAGGGGGAAAGTCCCAAAAAGACTTGCTGGCGGTATTATTCCCCATCCGGGGAGGGTGGCACGTATTTGTCTGGAGTCCAATAGGGGTACACACACTGGTCCTTTTATTAGATGCATATACATGGATCATATTACCTCGTTGCTATTACTCCATGCCGTGCAATTATGCATCATTCTACTATGTATTATCTATTTGGT
Organism: Pelophylax lessonae; assembly: GCF_965119305.1. Taxonomy (NCBI): domain Eukaryota; kingdom Metazoa; phylum Chordata; class Amphibia; order Anura; family Ranidae; genus Pelophylax; species Pelophylax lessonae. Next base: position 464,721,709 of record NC_138769.1, read on the forward strand.
AGGCATATTTTGTTGGTGGGGCGATTGTTTCTGAGCCGCTGGCTAACAGTGATCTGCAGTACGTCTCTGATGATTTCTGGTGACTTGGACTCCTCATTCACTCTCCCCGTCATTAGCTACTATTTTGTTCTTATCATTTATGATTGGCTAACTATGTACAGAGCATTGATTTATTAGCTCCAGAAGAAGCTTAATGCGAAACATGTCGAGCAACATGGCTCAATTAAATATTATACCTATGTGTAAACACATCATCCGATCTCCCTGGGAAGACAGTACACCCCCCTGTCACCTTCGGCGGGTCGCCTTGATGTGAAGTATCATTTATTCTACCATGCTACTCCAATGATCTGTATTTGTTCATTACAAATTAGCAATGTAATTGCCAGAGTTTGCCATATTTGTATATTCTCGTCTTTTTTTTAAGGGGATGTTTATGTTTATGTTGTTTTTTTCCCTTCAATGTTTTTAACACATGTGATTTAATAAAATGTTATGTTTTATATACCTAGTGCCTCCAAAGTCCATGTTCTTTCCATTTTTTTGTTCAGTCTTGCAATAGGATGTGGCACTCAATACTTTATATAGGCGCCCAGTTTACCACTATCTGGGAGGGCACTAAACCTATTTTCAATCTTTCCTGTCAATGGTTGTAAAGGATTTTATATGATTATAATACATTTTTATTGCGAATGATGGTCCTTTGTAAATTTTGGATGGCCAGTCTTTTTAAGATATTGAGTGTGTAGATAAGGATAATAGGCATCACACGTGTTATGTAACCAGAAATAAAATTAGCGTACTAAAACAGTAGCATTCCGGTTATCCATTAGTGTATAGGAATATACTCTGGAGACAGTAGAGGATTGTAATCCATGGTAAAATGACACTGGGTAATATAAGTAAGGAGGTCCACAAGAAAATGGCACCAGCTAATAGACTATATATGCTGGGAGTGCCTTGTCGTTCCAATCATATTCCCCTAAAGAAAGACACCAGACCCTGTGGCGTAATGCGTAGGGGAGGGGCTTGATGAAGTCACGATGCTCTGTGCATGAGGCACCATAGTAACTATATTCTCAGGAATACTGTCTGCTTTTAAAGCTGGATATTTTATGCATGCTGGTATAGCTTGGTGCGTTATGAGCACCTGTCAAATGTGGGTGTCTGTCTGGAGCTTTTATTAATAGATTGATTTTAAAAAAAAGGATAAAGCACTATGTATGGTGTTTTTTTTTTTCTTGTATGTATGGCTGAGCATAGGCAGTGAGAGGTCCATAATTCACATCTGGAAGAGGGTGCACCAATCACTTGAAGTGTAATTGCCACTGATTGGTGGATTGAGATAAGTGTGCAAAATCCTGACAGCACTGTGAACTGTTTCTTCAAAATCACTATTGTACCACATTATGAAGTGATTTATGGGACTATTTTTTCATTTCTATATTTGGTATATTATGTTATTTATATTATATAATTGAGTTACATCATTGCACTGTGTAATTCCAGAAGTAAACATTGTGTAGCGCATCACAATTTGGTTATTTTATAATGGTTGTAAGGCATCTGTGTCTTTAGCAACCTGTGACACCATCTGGTCCCAATTATTTGCTGGCCATTAATTGTCAGCCATATAAACAAAGGGGCAGGGATTGTGCTTACCTCACTGACCAAACATGCCCACATGGCTGTATTCTTGCAATGACATTAACCAAATATGGCTATGGCCATATCAACAACATCACCCGAGAGAGCCCACCCCTTTGTTTAGTTCTATTGGCAGGTAACGGGAAACATAGATACACAGAAACACAGAAGAGTGACAGCAGAAAAAAGACAAAGTAATCCATTGAGTCTGTTCCATGTTTATAAAATCGATATGTCTTTTTTTGTTAACTTTTTTTTTGTCCAAGTATAGATTTATGTTTGTCCCAAGCATGTTTGAATCCAATTACTGTTGATTCACTCACTACCTATACTGGAAGTATGTTCGAAGCATCAACTACTCTTTCTGTAAAATAATACTTTCTAAGATTAGTTTTGAACTTTCCTCCTGATAGTTTGTGACTGTGTCACCGTGTTCTTGATTTTGGTTTCATATTGAAAATACTGCCCTGCAGAACCTTATTCACCCCCTTGATGTACTTAAAAGTTTCAATAATGTCTACCCTTTCCCTTCTTTCCTACAGACTGTACACATTAAGGTTCCTGAAGTCTCTCCTGATATGTTTTACCCCTCAGACCTTTCACGATTGTTTTGCCTGCCTCTATCTTTTCAATATCTTTTTGTAAGTGAAGTCTCCAAAACTGGACACAGTATTCTAATAGAGGTCTAAATAAAGATCTATATAGGGGAATCAGAACCTCGTTCCTCCTGCTGGTGATCCCTCTGGTTGTGCATTCTAGAATTCTGTTCACTTTTCCCATTGCCTGGCAAGACTGTTTGCTCATTTTGCAATCAATCATATGAAAAAAATGACTTCCTCCGTAGGGCTAGCCAATACTTTAACCCTTGTATTGTACTCTATCACGGGATTCCACTGGAAGAAGTAATTCGTTGCAAGCAAGTGACAGGAGCAGATCATGCTCGTAGTTAATTATTTTTTTTCTTTCAGCTGGCATTTTGCAATCATATGAAAAAATGATTTCCAGATCCTTTTCCTCTGAAGAGCTAGACAATACTGTACCTCCAGTATTGTACTCTATCAAGGGATTCCACTGTAATAAGTCATTCATTGCAGGTAAGTGACAGGAGCAGATCATGCTCGTAGTCAATGTTTTTTTTTTCTTTCAGCTGGTCGGCAGGTGCTGTTCATCATGAGTGATCCGCATCGCTGGACAATCTGATTGACAATGGATATACAATGTGGGACTTTTGTGGGGGTTTCTATTTTCTAATAAATGACTTGTCAAAAAATGTCAGTGCATTATTTACTATTTCCATTTTTTTCTAAATGAGTAGGGGTACTGTGTTACTCTTTCATAAAGGGGGACAATATCTTGGAGCTAGGTTCACTTTTTTTTGTAAATTCCAGCTTCCCTATGTACCAATATAGTGTTAATGTAACTCTTTTGCAAAAAAAGGAAACATTTTTCATAATATCCTATGCCAGCACTTACCTCAGCATCCAGATTCTTGTATGATAAACTTTGACATGACTTCCTGGACAGACCTTAGGATGCAAAAACTGTTAAGACACAGTAAAGATTTCAGCAGCTGATCTCATCAACACACACACTGCGACGGTCATCCCCCCCCCCCTTCCAGGAGATCACTCCCACCATGGGTATTCCCCATGATTTGGGCATGTGTTCTGGCATGGTACAGCAGGATGGCGCATGCTCGTTCTACCCTTCCTGGTCAACCAGGCTATGTGCTTGGATAAGTGTCTGGTGTGGATTTTGGCAAACCTCATGCTTTTTGTCTTGTTTTTTTGCATTTCCTTTTAACCCCCAAAAAGTCTGGTATGGAATTTGGGGGCAATCCCATGTGGTTTTTTTTTGTTTTTTTTGGGGGGGGGGGGAGTGTTGTAGTTCCCCTTGACAACCATACTAAACCCTGGTATGTAATTTTAGGAGGAGCCCTATGGCATTTTTGCAACATCTGTATCAAACCCTCATCCAGGGTTTGGTATAGAAGAGGGGACTCGCAAGCCAATTTGTTTACAAAAAGAAATGAGCTGCCAAGGCTTTAATTAACCATCAATTTAAAAGGCATTTAGGCATTTTCTTTTGTTGATGCTGGCTTTGCTGAAGTGGTTTGTAAACATCAAACATATGTGTCACTTAACAGGAAGGTTAAGGGCTTCCTTTATTTTTAATGGTTAACTTTAACCAGTTCTGGACCGGAAGGATTTGCCCCCTTATGGACCAGGCCATTTTTTGCAATTTGGCACTGCGTTACTTCACCGGAGAATTGCGCAGTCGTACAATGCTGTACCCAAATAAAATTGATGTCCTTTTTTTTCCCCACAAATAGAGCTTTCTTTTGGTGGTATTTGATCCCCTGTGCAATTTTTATTTTTTGCGCTATAAACAAAAAAAAGGACGACAATTCTGAAAAAAAAGAAACAATATTTTTTACATTCTGCTATATAAAATTCCCCCCAAAAAATTTTGAATTACATTTTTTTATCATTTTAGGCCAATCTGTTTTTCTGCTACATATTTTTGGTAAAAAAAATCGCAATAAGTATGTTTTGATTGTTTTGCTCAAAAGTTATCGCATCTACAAACTAGGGGAAAGATTTATGTCATTTTTATTGTTTTTTTTTTTTTTACTAGTAATGGTGGTGATCTGCGATTTTTAGCGGGACTGTGACAGATCGGACTCCTAACTGACATTTTTGACCAGTGACATTACTACAGTAATCAGTGTTAAAAATATGCACTGTTACTGTAATAATGACATTGTCAGGGAAGGGTTAACACAGTGGGTGATCAAGGGGTTAAATGTAAGCCTAGGAGAGTGTTTCTAACTGGGCTTTTGAAATGATCATAGAGGCCTGTGAGGATCACAGACGCTCTGTGATCATACAACAGCTGACCGTTTTTCTCTCTCCACGGGGAGTGGTCATGGGTGGCAGGCGGCAATCGGAGTGGCCAGCCCCGTGCATCGGTGTAACTGCTGCTGAGTGGAAGTGCGAGCTAACCGGCGGGGCGCACGCCCACCCTCTAGTAGCAGGCGCACGACCGACTAATTCGTACATCGGTTTGCGCAGGAGGGGCTGCCTGCCGCAGTAAAACTGCGGCGGGCGGTTTTTAAGTGGTTAAGCATTGTAAAATCACTGCTCCCCACAAAATAGAATTACATTTTTGGTACATATTATTCAGGACAGTGTCTAGTCCAAGCCCCCCCAATGCCATTTGTTTGACCATTCCTTGCCTATTATTCTTAATAATGTCCATTATTGGTGGGTCCCATTGACTTCACAGCTACTACTAGTATTACTACCACTGCTAATGAATGATTTCCTGGCCCACCGACTGCCTTGTTTCACACGTGGATCCCGGTTGACATCAATGACTAAATATTTAGTCAATCACATCAGGCAGCATCACTGGCTCGACTGTTTACTTACAGGTCCTTTTTTTTTTTTCAAATGAAGGACTCTTCACAGCATGGCTATGGCTACTTACTGTGTACATTTTCTTAGTGACTGTAGAAAAAAGGTGTACTATGTACCCCTTACTCATTTATATGGGGGTAGATATTGGGGGGGGGGGCTCATATTTTAAAGGGGTCCTCTAAATTCTGATAAGCTCCCCCCTGCAGACCCCCATATCTACCAAACTAAGGATGTGGGTTAGAGGTTTTGTCCCTATCAAAATGGGGATAGAAGTCTAATTTGAATTTTTGGGGGAATTCCAACACTATTTTTGTTGTAGTTATTGTTGTTGTTAAGGGTCCCTCTTAAAAACTATACCAGACCCTTAATTAGGATAAGATAATAGGAGGAATCCCACCGGAACAGCAAAGCTGACCGAGAAATATCATTTAGTGATAACAGTGGTTTTCTTTTTCTAAATATCACTTTTGCTGAAGTACATTATACATGTATGGGACTTCACGTGCAGCTTTAAGACATCCCCCAAGTGTGTTAATAAAATAAATCGTGTATTTTTAATGTTGCCCTTTAGGCTTTTTTTTTGCATTTACACATGTTCCCCTAAGACATTGTCCAGTTAATAAAGCCCTTTTTAACAATAACCTGCAAATTGGCCTTGAAAAAGGGCAGGAAAAAAAAACTCAGAGACTTACATAAACTATTGTGCTATTTCCAGAAGCCCAATTCCATAAGGGCCCCAAACACACCTGTCTTGGCTATGCTACATTATGTATTGTTCTACCACTTTGCTGTGCTTGAGCATGTAAAGGGTGAAATTCAACCTGTAAATGTTTGAAGATTAACCCGATGTAAATATGGGCTGTGCTCTCCTTGCAAGGCCCCTAGCTGGCTTCCCATGGCTTAGAATCTGCGGATGTGCAGTCAGAGTGTCCTGGTCACAGTCAATTCATCCTACATACCTGTATAATAGGGAATCTGTGTAGATGTAGGCAGAGCAGGAAGTTTGGGTAAAGCATTGAAAGTGCAAAGAGGCAATGATATTGTAGTCATTCACATTATGGTGCCCATGTGCATTTGGGGTAAACCCTTGAGTCAGGAGACAGGGCAAGAACTAAAGAAGGCAAGTATGTCACATCAATCAAGCAACCATGATGTTGCTGGCACCATACACTTATCAGGAGATTTTTGATGGTGTTCTGATTCTCCCAGTGCATTTTAACTACTACCATTTACCTTTCCCTTCTTTCCTATAAACAAAAATATTAGAGATATATTTTAGAGGGGTTAGGTAAGGGTAGTGGAAATACACAATTCAAAATTATAATATACATTAGTATATATGAGTAAAATGTTTTATTATTATTATTATTATTAATATTCAGGATTTATCTAGTGCCAACAGTGTGCAGTACTTATTCCGCATGATTACAAACTCTGTGTTATTGGAATGTACAAGCAAAACGTCTTATAGAATTTCCCAATAACTCCAGCTGCAGTATGGCTGTATATTAAAGATACTACTATAAAATGTCATTGGATTTTTAACAACAATTTATTAAGCTTCATCTTTGCTGGCAGGACAAAAAGATGATATTGAATGTGTAGGGTACACAAACAATCCCAAAAAGTGCCTTTACAATAGTTTCCATCCCGTCAGTATCCACTAAGGTCCAAATCAATCTTTTATTTGATATCTTTTATTCATAAGTCAAAGCACAGCAGCTTAAAAAAAAAAAAAAAAAACTCCAGTAATACATTCTGATAATTCAAGGTGGAACATGGCTCCTTCTCAAGCATGCGGTGTACACTTTCAGGACTTAATATTAGAGTTACTAAATAAAAAAAATATTTTTGGATAATCTATAAATTAAGGTCATGGTTTAGCAACCTTTTTCATGGCAGACTTACTGTGTTCTCTGTTGGCAAACTTCATCCAGGCTGTTACTAAAGATTACTAAAGAGTCGAAAGCACTTGCATTGTGTTGACAAGTATAGGCCTTTAAAAAAATAATTTAATTTATAAAATAGAGGCAATAATTTAAAAAATGGATTGCTAAATTATTTAACGGCAGCAAGATATCTATTGACGTAAAGTATTGGGTAGGGATGATCGAACTTTTGAAAAGTTTGGTTCGGCCAGAACATCTGAACTACCCGAAAGTTCGGCCCGGATTTCAGAACCCCATTGAAATCAATGGACCCGAACTTCGGTAATCAAAAAACATCATTTTAAAGCCCTAAAACCTAATAAATGCCCCTAAAAGTGGCTAGGGTTCTGGGTCATGCCCCAGGGACTATTAATCACACAAAAAAAGTTCTTAAAAATTGTCATTTTTGATAAAAAAAAGCCAATTATTGAAAAAATTTAAAAAAAAAAGAGATTTTTTTTATTTTGACTTTGGATTTAGTATCTGGTGGGTCTAAAAAGCGTACCTGTGAAGTTTCAGCTCTGTAGCATGTCCAGAACCATAAAAAAAAAAGATTGTTTGTATTTTGTCACTTAGAACACAGGCAGTTGGCTTCTCGCTTTTCACACATTGCCGGTTTAATAACAGGCGTTTTTTTGGGCATTTTTTTGGGTTCTTTTGAAGCAGGAAAAACATCTGAACTTGTGTATACAGGTATATATACCACTATACACAAGTTCAGATGTTTTGCCTGCCTCTAAAGAACCCAAAAAAATGCCCAAAAAAACGCCTGCTACTAAACCGGCAAGGTGTGAAAGGAGCGAAGCCATATTCCAGATCTATAATTGCACTAATACAAATGATCTTTTTTTATGGTTCTGGACATGCTACAGAGCTGAAACTTCACAGGTACACCTTTTAGACCCCCCAGACACAAAATCACACAAAAAAAGTTCTTAAAAATTGTCATTTTTGATAGATTTTTGATAGAGAGCCAATTATTGAAAACAATTAAAAAAAATGTCTTTGGATTTAGTATCTGGGGGGTCTAAAAAGTGTACCTTTGAAGTTTCAGCTCTGTAGCATGTCCAGAACCAGAAAAAAAGATCATTTTTCAGTAGAGCAGGGATGGTGGGACCCCCCTTTTACACCTATATGATCTTTTTTTTGGGGTTCTGGACATGCTAAAGAGCTGAAACTTCACAGGTACACCTTTTAGACCCCCCCCCCAGACACAAAATCACACAAAAAAAGTTATTAAAAATTGTAATTTTTGATAGTTTTTTGATAGAGAGCCAATTATTGAAAAAAAAATAAAAAAAAATAAAAATAAATAAATAAATTCTTTGGATTTAGTATCTGAGGGGTCTAAAAAGTGTACCTGTGAAGTTTCAGCTCTGTAGCATGTCCAGAACCATAAAAAAGATTGTTTGTATTAGTGCAATTATAGATCTGGAATATGGCTTCGCTCCTTTCACACCTTGCCGGTTTAGTAGCAAGTGTTTTTTTGGGCATTTTTTGGGTTCTTTGGAGTCAGGAAAAACATCTGAACTTGTGTATAGTGGTATATATACCACTATACACAAGTTCAGATGTTTAGCCTGCCTCCAAAAACCCCCAAAAAATGCCTGCAATAACACACCTGGGCGTTTTTTTTTTTACGCTAGCGTTTTTTGGGCATTTTTTTGGGTTCTTTGGAGGCAGGCAAAACATCTGAACTTGTGTATAGTGGTGTATATACACACATACTTATATGTATATACACACCTACACATATATAGGTGTGATAGGAGCAGAAATATATTGGTGTTAATTATTTCATTAGCGTAAGTAGTTTTTTCTGCTCCTTTCACACCTATATATGTCTAGGTGTATATATACAGACATGGGTGTGTATATATACCCCCTATACACATGTTCAGATGTCATGTCTGACTCCAAACATGTCCTCAAAAAAGCACTAGCAACGCCTGCAGCCAAAAATGCTGGCGGCGGCGAAGCCATATCCCTGCAGCGAAAGTGACACAAGAGAAACTAGCTTTTCTCTATAGCGGTCACCCTGATATGGAAGGGTTTGGTCACCCTGCCATAGCAGTCACTGTCAGTTCACCCTACACTACATTACGGTCACCCTGACACTTCACGCTTTCCCTACAGAAACTAAATTTTTGAAGCTAACTAAAGTGTAAAGGAGCACTCTAACTACACTAGATATCCCTTTCCTCACACTAATAAATGCTAAATGACACTTTTAAAGTAAAATTAACAGAACTGCTTCCATTCTCTTCCATGTCCTGTATAACAATGCTAGGAATATGGCAGGGGCTATCTTATATACTGGGGGGCGTATTCACTAATGATTGGTCTAGGGACCCCCTAGTCACTCCGATCACATTCCTAGCATTCTCCTGCCCCCTCAATTGGCTTTTGCTAATGGTTCTGGTCCAATCACGGGCTTTTAAAGCCCATTTCGTGAACCATTGCATTTTGGTCGGTTCTGGTTGCCAAATTCTGAACTTTTTGGGCAAAAAGTTCTAAATTCGGCCGAACCTCGAACACCCAATGTTCGGGCCGAACCGATGGTCGACCCGAACCGTTCGATCATCCCTAGTGTTGGGGTGGAGCTACAGACAGAGACGTCATCCAGCACATTAACTGCACTTGCACCAACAGAGTTGGCAGAACATAGGATTAAGCGAGTATATCTAAGTGCCAACGGAAAGCACTAACACATGTGAGTGGCAGATTGTATGTTTTAAGAAATTTTAAATAACAAGGTTTTTATGCTATAGCACCCTTTTGTTTGCTTGGTATGAGATACATGGTAGAGGTGTAGCAAAGGGGTTGAATGGTGGAAACCCCTTGGGGGACAAAGTGTGTTTTGACCCATCTTGCACACAGTGTAAAAAAAAAAAAATCTGGTGAATTCTCCTAAGGATGGATGTAGATTCACGAACAAGGGATATGGATAACACATTTGAAAAAGATAGATCTTCCCTGCTGAGAACACCAGAACACTCCAATCAGCCCTCTCCACCATTAGCTGAGAGTGCTGATCGGGAGTCGGTTGGCTGCTGGTTTTCCAGCATGTTTGTCCAGCAGAAACTGGTCAAACGGCTGGCTTCTGTCACAGACCGACATACACACGGGCCTAATGTTGACCGTTTTTTTTTTTTACCTGCAATTATCTCCTGACATTTTGCCCATGTGTAACCCTGCTTAAAAAGACTGGAGAGGCAACAGAAAACTGTTAAGGTTGGCTAACACCCAAAAAAGTTAAGGTTGGCTAACACCCAAGAATATCACAACAACACATGAATGGCAGTACATTTTTTAAATCTCAGTTGTTGAGTTATGTGGATCACTTATCTGCAAATATTAGTCCTATGCAAGCAAACCCATTTGCCTTGAGCTCCCACAAGCATGGGTCAGTTCACTAATCACTTCACAAGAGATATACCCTTACTTTGGGGTTGATTTACTAAAGTCAAATAGACTGCTTCCTTTCCAAGTGAAGTTGCACTTTGCAAGGGAACTTGCACCACAGCTTAGTGAATGAGGTGAAGCTTTGCTGACTTTAATCATTCAGCAATGTACAAGCAAAAACACTGTTTTTTTTATTTTCCTTGCATATGATTAGGTATTCTTTGCAAAGTATGACTTTACCACATTCACTAAGCTCTGCAGAAAATTCCTTTGCAAAATGCAATTCGCTTGCAAAAGCGAACAGTCTGTTTGCCTTTAGTAAATCAACCCTTTTCTGTTTTGCTTACATCAGGGAAATGCTGTGAGCTGAGCTTTCATTTTTTTCTCAGCCCGAAGTACATTCTTCATACATATCTTTTCATGGAAATCACTGGGGGCTGATGATGATGTCCCTAGCTTTCTAATGATTTTTTTAAAGGGATGTGTGGAGAATGCCTTCCTGGGTGTCACTGACAGAGTAAATGAGAGAAAATCTCGGGGAAACAGGCTACAGTCAGGTTCATAAATATTGGGACATCGACACAATTTTAATCTTTTTAGCTCTATACACCACCTCGATGGATTTGAAATGAAACAAACATGTGCTTTAACTGCAGACTTTTAGCTTTAATTTGAGTGCATTTACATCCACATCCGGTGAATGGTGTAGGAATTACAACAGTTTGTATATGTGCCTCCCACTTTTTAAGGGACCAAAAGTAATGGGACAGATTAACAATCATAAATCAAACTTTCACTTTTTAATACTTGGTTGCAAATCCTTTGCAGTCAATTACAGCCTGAAGTCTGGAATGCATAGACATCACCAGATGCTGGGTTTCCTCCCTGGTGATGCTCTGCCAGGCCTCTACTGCAACTGTCTTCAGTTCCTGCTTGTTCTTTGGGCATTTTCACTTCAGTTTTGTCTTCAGCAAGTGAAATGCATGCTCAATTGGATTCAGGTCAGGTGATTGACTTGGCCATTGCATAACATTCCACTCCTTTCCCATAAAAAACTTTTTGGTTGCTTTCGCAGTATGCTTTGGGTCATTGTCCATCTGCACTGTGAAGCACCGTCCAATGAGTTCTGAAGCATTTGGCTGAATATGAGTAGATAATATTGCCTGAAATACTTCAGAATTCATCCTGCTGCTTTTGTCAGCAGTCACATCATCAATAAATACAAGAGAACCAGTTCCATTGGCAGCCATACGTGCCCACGCCATGACACTACCACCACCATGCTTCACTGATGAGGTGGTATGCTTTGGATCATGAGCAGTTCCTTTCCTTCTCCAGACTCTTCTCTTCCCATCACTCTGGTACAAGTTGATCTTGGTCTCATCTGTCCATAGGATGTTGTTCCAGAACTGTGAAGGCTTTTTTAGATGTTGTTTGGCAAACTCTAATATGGCCTTCCTGTTTTTGAGGCTCACCAATGGTTTACATCTTGTGGTGAACCCTCTGTATTCACTCTGGTGAAGTCTTCTCTTGATTGTTGACTTTGACACACATACACCTACATCCTGGAGAGTGTTCTTGATCTGGCCAACTGTTATGAAGGGTGTTTTCTTCACCAGGGAAAGAATTCTTCGGTCATCCACCACAGTTGTTTTCTGTGGTCTTCCGGGTGTTTTGGTGTTGCTGAGCTCACCGTTGCGTTCTTTCTTTTTAAGGATGTTCCAAACAGTTGATTTGGCCACACCTAATGTTTTTCTCTCTGATGGGTTTGTTTTGTCTTTTCAGCCTAATGATGGCTTGCTTCACTGATAGTGACAGCTCTTTTGACCTCATATTGAGAGTTTACAGCAACAGATTCAAAATGCAAATAGCACACTTGAAATGAACTCTGGACCTTGTATCTGCTCCTTGTAAATGGGATAATGAGGGAATAACACACACCTGGCCATGGAACAGCTGAGCAGCCAATTGTCCCATTACTTTTGGTCCCTTAAAAAGTGGGAGGCACATATACAAACTGTTGTAATTCCTACACCTTTCACCTGATTTGGATGTAAATACCCTCAAATTAAAGCTGAAAGTCTGCAGTTAAAGCACATCTTCTCTGTTTCATTTCAAATCCATTGTGGTGGTGTATAGAGCCAAAAAGATTAGAATTGTGTCAATGTCCCAATATTCATGAACCAGACTGTACATTCAAAATCTGACAGCTAATATTTTCTATTCTACCAAAATTTCGTTATAAAAATATAACAGGCTAAACAGACAAATAATACCATTTAGGCCTCATGCACACTGGATATTCTAAAAATGCCAGCAGTGTTAACATGTTAAAAACTTAAGTTTTGCCACATTTTGCTGCTTTTTTCCATTAGCGTTTTTTAGCATTTTGCTGCGTTAGGTTTTTATTAGCATATTTTAACAAGAAAACACCTCTCTGCTATTTTTAACTCCCACTTTCCCACAATGCTTGAGTCTCAAAAACACTCATAAATGCTGTATACCCACATTTTGCCATGTTTTATCGTGGTTTTTAGCATTAAAGCATTTTTACAGCTGAAAAACTCTTCATGCGGGGGGTGGGCGCTACACGTAGGGGCTCGCCTAAATGCAGAGAGGGCTCCCCTTCCGGCTAAGTGCGGCACACCCCCGAAGATGGGACAGGAGGTGTAGAGCCCAAAGAAGCGTAGGTTGCCAAAAGGGTCAGTAGAGTTGGACCACTGATTAACTGAAGGATGCTAGGCAGATGTCTTCCAGGAGGCTCCAGATGAATTAGGCAAACTTGTGCAACCAGGGAACATGTGTAGAGGCCAAGGTGAGGGTCAAACCTGGATAATTGGTCCGAGGGCACAGGCAGGTAGCGGAAACAGGAACTTGACCTGAGGTCACAACAGGAAGGCAGGTAGAAGGCATTGGCAGAGTCCATGAAACAAGCTGAGGTCATACACTGAAGAGCAGGCAGAGAAGTAGCAAGTCCATAGGCCAAGCCGTGGTCATACACCAAAGAGCAAAACTGGAGGAAGGTAGGTGAGACAAGCCAGAGGGTCAGAGTCGGGAAAGGAGAGCAGACAGGTCAGGAACAAGCCGAGTCACAATGGGAAATCCAAGATATGTATGCAGATGCTCAGGACACAGGAAGGCTGATGACAATCCACCAACTTGATGGGATAAGCAGAGGATGGGATAAGCACACGCGTTTGCTGACACACGTCGCGGCGCACCTACATGGGCCCATTCACCAATCTTCTGCCGGTGTGCATGCGTATGGGAATGCGCCTGATGCGCCCATCACAAGTACTGGCAGAAATGCCAGTCTCACTATGGCCATTTCCCTGACATTGTGGAAGAAGGGAGTTCCTGACACCTTGCAGGGGGTTATCTTCCAACTAACGGTGGATGTTGACGCCTTGGTAATCCATCCTGATAGACCAATTTTAACCCAGAGAGCTCAGGATGTATCTAACCAGATCCACCTCTTTGCCAACTACATTGTCTGAAGATCTTTATCCCCCCTTAGTAGCAGAGTTTGGGAAACTGGTTGAAGGGCTCCTCAAGAAGCCAGCTATGCTGACCAATGATGGTTATCACAAGCTACAGTTATTCTCAGAGAAAATCTCCACACCCTCAGGAGAGGATGACTTTGACACCTGGATTGACCATGCTATCCAAGCAATTGAAGAGTGGGAAGTGGCAGACGTAGTGAAGAGGCAGAGAGTGGTTGAAAGTCTGCGGGGTCCAGCTTTGGATGTGATTAGGAACCTGAAGCAGGATAAACCCAGCTGCACTACTTCTGAGTGTTTGGGAGCGCTCCATGAGGTCTATGGAAGAATTGAAGATGGTGGTAAGTTAATCTATCTCTTTAACCACATTTACTAAATGGAGGGTGAGAAGCTATTAGCCTATGTCATGTGGCTAGATCAGATTTTGCACCAAGTCATAATGAAGGGTGGAATGGAACCCAAAGCTGCAAGTAGAGCTCTCTTGTGACAAATTCAAAAAGGAGTCCAGCCGCTGGATCCTCCTGTGCTACAACTTAGATTACGGGATTTGAGTGACTCTCGCACCTACTCTAAACTAGAAGATCAATAGAGAAGAGGAGGCCCTGCTGGAAAATAAGAAGGACCGAGGGTTGGAATCTGCTGTTGGGGTCATGGTGGCCAGTACAGTCGATGGTGACTCAGAGTTCGAGCTCCTGAATACACAGATGTCCCAGTTAAGAGAGATGATGACCGGGTCATCAAGCTAAGTCGCAAAAGTAGACACAGCCACTACCTCTAGGTTGTGCAAAGAAGCAGAGCAGGTGGATTTCAAGTCTGAGATAGCTGAATTGAAGCTACAAATGTATCAGATGATGGACATGGTAAACATGTTGGCAGCAAAGTTCACCGAGTTGTCCAACGAGGGTGTTACAGGTCGGAATGTACTCCCTATTGCGCCAAGCAAGAGGCCAACAAATTCTGACGTCTGCCTAAATTGTGGAGGTGGGGGTCATTACTAGAGAGTATGCCCAAGTCCTTTGAAAGGGATAAAAGGCTGGCGTGGACCACAGAGAAGTGACTCAAGGATGGAGAGAAGGTCTGGGCCTTCAAGGATAACCTTCACTGATTCTGCAAGAGAACAATAAAGGACACCTGCAGTTTATGCTGTTTCAGTAAGGAATGCCTAACGGCCTCCAAAAACTTACCAGAAACAGTATTCGCAACTCCAGAAGAGGAAGGAAGCACAAGTCTGGTCAGGAAAACCTGCTATTTTAAATGCTTCTACGAAACCTTCTGCCAAGTTAGTAGGCCCTGTCTGTTGCGCCTGTCTTGGAAGGAATTTACACAAGAGCTCTTCTTGATTCGGGTGCTCAGGTGACTTTTGTGACCAGAGACTTTTATGAGAGGTATTTGTCATATATACCCCTGAGGAAGTTGGAAGATATCAAGATCCAAGGTATTCAAACGGAAGATTTCCCTTGTGATGGCTACCTGTGGATCAAGTTATTGTATGATCTATTGAAGGTTTGTCAGCCTCAGGACTTCGACACACTGGCTATTGTGTGTCCTTGGTTTCCATGATCCTCAGAAAGTTTGGTAATCATAGGGACCAACACAGATCTGGGGAAGAAGCTTTTAGCCCTTGTTGTCCCCAGGTGTGATCCCTTACCCTCCATGCCAGCAGAAGGGTCAGAAGTGTATCCCTCTTCTACCGTAGGGGAAGAGGGACCTGTAGTAGTGAAGAGAGAAGCTGATCTGCAGGAGGCAGAAACAGTTAACCAGGAAGATGGGGTTAGTGAGCCTACCATATCTGGAACAAGAGCATGGAGAGAGCGAAGAGTTATTCCCCATTTCAAGAGACCGACCTGTGATGTGTTGGGTGAGAGCTCTGAAGAAGTTATCCTCACCCTTCAAGGGACTCTTGACATGCCTGACTCATTCACTGCAGATTTGGTTAAGGGCGACCCTAACTCTCCCCCTGGCACATCTAGCTGGGCCATCCCAATCCAAGTAGCCTGTAGGCAGAACAACCTTCCTTTCAATGCAAATTAGTGGGAGGTTCCTCAGCCAGGTTCTTATTCAAATGTGAACTGTTTTCTGTCGTGTGTATGTTAACCTTTTTTTCTCCTCATGTATGACAAAAGCATGAACCAAGTTCAAGACTTTATTGCCTTTTGAGGACCAAAGGTTCTGTGTGTGTAGTGAGTGCCTCGCATCTCCCGTGGACATGCTTAGCTGGCCGAAGCTCTCACTGAAGGGAGAGAGTGCCTGCCAGCAGCTGTAAGGGAATTTCCCCTCTCCCGCACCTCCTCTCACTGTGCAGTGAGTGAGAGGAATTCACAGGCACTCAGTACCCTCCCCTGTTTCTCATTTGCAGAAGGAGATAGCCAATCTAGAGAGGACTGAGGAACTTCAAATAACTCTGGGACATGGAGTTCCCAACACAGGTGGCTCCATTCTAACCACTGGGGACAAGACTACACATCTCAGCATTCTCTGGCCAGGAAGGAATGAAGGACACCAAGAGACTGGACCAGGGGGGGGGGAGGTGCTGCCTCCTAGGTAAGTCCACTGCATTGCTCCAGGCATCCACGGTCAGTTGGGGACATCCATCCTGAGAGAAGGGGATCTCAGGTGCATATCCAGGCTCACCTGCACCGATGGCCGTGAAGCGTTCCAGTGTGAGGTGACGAGTCAGGTTACAAGAAGAGCCTGCCTGTTCCGGGATGTTTGTTTCGGCCTTGACTGCAGGATTGGTGAGAGGGCACTTGCCTACCTGCAGGAAACAAGGACACTGCACACAGACAGAGTTACTTCACTTTACCTACACTTGACAGAACTTATTGAAGTCTTATTGAAGTCCTATTAAGCAGTCACAGTGTCTGCCTTACTATCCGGATACTGTCAGCATACTACAGTTACACTTTGCCAAGCAGGAGTTCTAAGTGCACCAACTAAAGTGGCTAGTTGAAGATACAAGGCCTCATCCTTCTCCCAAGGGACTGAAGTTACTGGTGACATAAGGGCAAGCACACATACCCAGGGCTCTGTATATGTAGTGTATGTGCACTGTAGTCTGACTTGGGAGTTAAGCCACTGGCCATTGGTCTTTGTACTTACACTATTGCCAATGTGCCAGAGGGGCTGAGATTGTTTTTGGGGTTGAGAGGCAGAGTAAGGAAGCAATCATACTTAAGCGGCTCCTGCGGGGGTGGCGCTACAGGTATTTAGAATGCTATTGCCAGTTTGAACTTCAGTTACTAACAATTAATGTTTAAAAAGTGTTTGTCAGGAAGGCAGGTGGAGCCTGACAAGTAGAGAGAACTCTCACCTGATGAGAGCCCAAGGTAGCAGAGCTGGATGCCGGATGGACACTAAGGTAAGTACTCTGACAATGACACAGGTTCCCCTGAGGTGTGGAGTCTAAGTGCTAGCTGGGTTTCACCAGGGCCCCTCTGATGGTGGGGTTTGACTACGCTGCCAGCTAGCACCAGGTCGCGGTCCCCAGGATCACCCAGCAAGGCAGAGCACAGGTTCCAGTCCAGAAGCGGAGAAGCAGACAAGGATAACCAAGAGAGTAGTCAGACCAGCCAAAGGTCAGGGCGGGCAACAAGGAGCAAGGTCAAGAGGAAGCCGGGTCAAATAATCAGGAACAATGGGTACACAGGAACACAGGATCACAGGAAGAGCTGAAGATAACACAGCAATTAACTGGAGTGACTGCTGAGTTTAAATAGGCTGATTGGCGCCAAGATAATTAGCGTGTGCATGCACACTGGTGAATTTGCGAATGCGCACAATGGCGAATCTGCGTATGCTAACTGCGTACACCAATTACATACACTAAGAGCGTTTGCACATGCGCATTCGCGAACGTGTGTTCCCGACGGGAAGGTTACCAATGCGCTTGCGCCGGTTAGCAAGTCTCTGACGGTGTCTTGCGTCCCCCTATTGGCTGTATTGGGGGTGGTTGTTGTTAGGGGGTTTCCTCCTCTGAAGGCCCGCAGAGTAGCTTGGTCTGTTCACAGCTTTAGAGGATGTGTTATGTGCTCTATGGACTGAGTTCACATAAATATGGGGCAATAGAAACATATTGTACACTATAATACCAAAAGTATTGACATGCTTGCCTTTCAACACACATGAACTTTAATGACATCCCAGTCTTAGTCTGTAGGGTTCAGTATTGAGTTGGCCCACCCAAGCTATAACAGCTTCAACTCTTCTGGAATGGTTGTCTACAAGGTTTAGGAGTGTGTCTATGGGAACGTTTGACCATTCTTCCAGAAGCGCATTTGTGAGGTCAGGCACTGATGCGGATGAGAAGGACTGGCTCGCAGTCTCCACTCTAATTCCTCCCAAAGGCATTCTATTGGGTTGAGGTCAGGACTTTGTACAGGCCAGTCAAGTTCCTCCACCCCAAACTCGCACATCCATGTCTTCATTGACCTTGCTTTGTGCACTGGTGTGCAGTCATCTTGTAACAGGAAGGGGCAATCCTGAACTGTTCCCACAAAGTTGGTAACCTGACATTTTCCAAAATGTTATGGTATGCTGATGCTTTAAGAGTTCCCTTCATTGGAACTAAGGAGTCAAGCCCAACCCCTAAAAAACAACCACACACCATAACCCCCCCTCCACCAAATGATTTGGACCAGTGCACGAAGCAAGGTCCATAAAGACATGGATGTGCAAGTTTGGGGTGGAGGAACTTGACTGGCCTGCACAGAGTCCTGACCCGGAAGAACACATTTGGGATAAATTAGAGCGGAGACTGTGAGCCAGACCTTCTCGTCCACATCAGTGTCTGACCTCACAAATGCGCTTCTGGAAGAATGGTAAAACATTCTCAGAGACATACTCCTAAACCTTGTGGACAGCCTTCCCAGAAGAGTTGAAGCTATTATAGCTACAAAGGGTGGACCAACTCAATATTTAACCCTAAAGACTAAGACTGGGATGCCATAAAGGTTCATGTGTGTGTGTGTAAAGGCAGGTGTCCCAATACATTTGGTAATATAGTGTATATGGTGTTTTGATATTTATGTATGTTAATTATATGTTTTTCTGAGCAGCCTCCTCGAGTAGTGTGTTCCAGTAGGGATGTTGAAAATGATCGGCGCCTTTTACGATTCTGCATCGATGTGAAATCCAGTTTAATTGCGATTGCACGTGACGTCATCTTAGCTCTTCCCCCTCCCTCCACTGAAATGTCATTGCTGGAATAACATGTGCCGGCGACCTGGATGCGCCAGCGCTGTTTCCCCCTCATTGGATAGTGTAGTCTCAGGTGGCGGGCGCTGCAGCATGTCAGCGTGCCACCCCCACCCATGCTCTCCCCCTTCCTTGAGATTTGTAGCTCTGTCACCTCCCCGCTGGATGCTGACACACACATCACTGCAGCTGTCATCACATCCCTGGGATGAGACATAGAGTCTGCTTCAGGAAATGAGCTGCGAGGGCAGGAGGGGGGTGGTAGGAGTGCTCGGAAGGTGAGAGACCAGCCTGTCATGCCTAATGTAAGTGAGGGGTGAGTGCATAGAAGTGGCACATCCCCCACCTCTGCTGTACCTCCAGTCTGTGTGTACTGTGTGCCTATCACATTGGGGTTTTTTTCTGTCTAGTTCTGCCTGAGATTTCCCTATAAACTTTCCCACCTGGAAACATCCACGTATCTGCAAGTAGCATACAGTACTTGCAGCTAGAATGCCTTCCTTTTTTTTCAGTAATGTTGACCTGCATTCTATCTAAGTTGCTGCCAAAAGACTCACCAATGATTTGTTAAAGTGATACTAAAGAGTATTATTATTTTTTCTGTAAAATAAAAAATATACTGCTGACCATTTCCTTTAGTATGTATCCAACCATCTCCTGTACTATGTCTGCAGTCTCTGACCATCTCCTGTACTATGTCTGCAGTCTCTGACCATCTCCTGTACTATGTCTGCTGTCTCTGACCGTCTGCTGTATCATGTCTGCAGTCCCTGACTGCCTCCTGTACTATGTCTGCAGTCTCTGGCCATCTGCTGTATTATGCCTGCAGTCTCTGACCATTTCCTGTACTATGTCTGTAGTCTCTGTCCATCTCCTGTATTATGTCTGCAGTCCCTGACAGTCTCCTGTATTACGTCTGCAGTCTCTGACCATCTCCTGTATTATGTCTGCAGTCTCTGACCGTCTCCTGTACTATTTCTGCAGTCTCTGACCATCTCCTGTACTATGTCTGCAGTCTATGACCGTCTCCAGTATCATTTCTGCAGTCTCTGACGATCTCTTGTATCATGGTATCATGTCTGCAGTCCCTGACCATCTCCTGTATCATGTATGCAGTCTCTGACCATCTCCTCTAGTATTTTGGGGGGAGCCTGGAGCTCCTCTTTAAGTTGTTGTGAGCTGTATTTAGATTTTGCTACATGCAGGGAGTTTTTTTATTTTCTTTTTAAGAACTGACTGCTTCAACTTTTTTTGATGAAAACCATGGGCATTAATCTTTATGCATCGTGATGTGATACATTGTGGAATTTAATCGAATCGTTAATATCAGAGGCGTGACTAGAACCCTCAGGGCCCCGATGCAAGAAACCATAAAGGGCCCCCCAAACCCCTGGCCGGGACCCTTCCCTTCAAGCCTGTGGCTCTTCCCACTGATCCTGGGGCTCTTTACTCTCATTTCGGGGGCCCTTTATTATGGTCCCGCAGTGGGACCCTTTCACAAGTTCTGCAGTGGGCCCCCTTCCTGCCATTTGGGGCCTCCCCACGGTGGTGAAATGCCAGGGCCCGGTTGCAAGTGTGACCTTTGCGATCCTAGAAGTTCACCCTCTGGTGTCAGTAGTTTTTATTTTTTGGTATTTTAATTGTATTATTTTTTATAATTTTAATTTATTTATTTTTGCAATGTCACTGACTATGACTCTGTCCATTCAGAAAAGGAAGGAGCTGGTAAAATACATATTTATTGACCCCTTCTTGGTTCTCTATTGTGACACATCTCCTGCAGCAGCCAGCACAGTGGTGGTGGGGGGGGCACAGTGGGGGGGACCAGGGGAGCATACAGGGGCCCAGAGACAGCAGAACAAAAGTGAACTGGACAGGAGGAGTGGTGGGGGCAGCATACAGAGGAACGAATCTCCTCCATTTTCCTCCTGCAGCTACAGGAGGAAGATGGAGGACAGTGATTTCTCTACATGCTGCCCCCACCACCCCTCCTATCCAGGTGAACAGGGGAGCCGCACAGGCCCCCTGGAGCATGGGGCCCAGTTGCAATTGCAACCCCTGCTACCCCTGTAGTTACGCCCCTGGTTGATATGATAATTATAATCGAATTGTGAGGCCAGTGAAGATGCGCACCTCTAGTTTCCAGAAGAAGCAATGGATGAAACATGTTGAAACCATCACTTATAATAACCATCACTTATAATAACAGGCTCTGAGGGAGAGGCTAAGCCTCGAAACGCGTTAGCCTTCAAGAATTCAAGGGATAATACACCCTCGGATCCCTGTACTGAGGACTGCGTTCCTTATGTGATATGCTTTTAACAAAAACTCGTTTGTCAGTATTTTTAATCTTTATTTTTAAATAAACCATCCAAATGATAATGCACTAGGCCGGTGCGCCCCTGTGTTTGTTTGTTGTAACCTGTTTAAACATCTAAAGACATCTTGCATCTATACAAGGGAAACTGTACTATTGTAGTGATTTTTTATTGTTTTAAAATTGCCCTATGTGTTTATATTGTATAATAATATATAGTATTTTATATTTATTGGGAAAAATTTTCTTTTTTGGCACCTTAAAAATCCCACTTTTTCTGAATATTCCTTTGGTCTAATTTTAACAGGATGTGATGCCTTTTGGTCCTCCCTCTTTTAATCATATATATATATATATATATATATATATATATATATATATATATATATATGTATATATGTTTAAAAAAAAAGAACTTAGTTAGGATAGTTGTTTTTCTTTTTGAATATTAAATAATTTTTACAATTTTATAGAGTAATGCAACACCCATTGTTATTATAAAAAAATAAATAAAATAAAATACAAATATGCATGATTTTTTTATTTATATTTCTTTGTAGCCATTCCTTTGGAACTCTGCTGCTTCCATTTTTGACAAGATGAATAACTTCACAGCTTGCACTAGGCTATTTCTTGCATAAATACAGAAATGCACTGCACACATGTTTTTAAGCAAATCAGAAACAGATACACATTTAAATAAACATATTTGAAAACAAATGTAGGTTTCAATTAGCTAAATAGTTTATCACAACAAACAAGGAAACCAACTGTTTCTGTTTACTTGTATGCAAGTGTTTTCATTCCATACTAATTAATATTAAATCAGTGGCCATTATAAATATTTTAAATCCATATGGTAGTATCATCCTATGCATTTCAATCAATGTGAAGTATCTACAGATTGATGAAATGCTCTGGGAATTGTTTCAATAGTAGATATGTAAAAAACCTATAGCTTGCTCTGTGGGTATATTATGCAGTCATATCTGTAGAAACAGACGGTACAAAGTATTTGGAGACAGTCAAGAACCTGGATGCTTGCAATATGTAAAATTGTAGGAACGTAAAAACATAATGGATAAAAGCAGGTTGAAGAAAGTAGACATGGTTGCCCAATGGACACCCTGTTTCTCCAACTATCGGAACCCTGGAGGTTCTTTATTAATCTACAAACAGCAAACTAGCAGAACAAACATCAAAGCTTTCATTTTAACCTTTGCACTGCAAAATTTAAACATATCTTAATAACCTGCTTATGCATTTAATATTTTCCATTTCCAATAAATCTTTTTATTTTTATTTTCAAAGTGGCTGGATAGCTTTCGTTTTTTAGAAATAGACAATAAAAAAAAAGGAAAAAAAGTAGACAATTAAAAATTTCCCTGCATGCACTATATTTCGTGGAAACGCTGTAACCTGTGCTGTGCTGCTCCACGCATATCTGGTTCTTAGATTAGAATAATTTTAGTGACCATTTAGTCTGAACACATACATGTAAGCTTTAATAGAGGTAATATAGCATTTTGACAACAATTTCAAAGCAACAAGAAGCCAGAGTTCCACTGGGTCAGATAATTGGTACCTGAATTTAATGTGCAATATTTTTCAGTAGGTCCGATTTATACATTTTGGCACACAGGAAAGTTAAACGCTACTTAATTTTACTGTAGTGCAGTTTAATTCTTAAAATACACCTCTTCTGCCTTACATTCACAAATGGGACAAAAAAACTTGATTTGTCATGTGTTTTAAGTGAAAAACTGCTTCAGATCTTTGCTAACTGTTGCAAGGGGTTCGAACAGGGTTGTCAAAGTTTCAAAACAAGGGCTGCCTTGTTTTATTTTAAACATATCCATGAGAAAAATTAAATTGTTATAAATGAATCAAATGTAAATTAATGAATGCAATTTACTTGGATATTTTTTTTTTTTTGTAATCAACTTGATATGATTCAAAACAAAAAAGAAAGAACTTTATTAAAACAAAGGAAAGTCCGCCCCTTTCTCACATCTGTGTCCCCATCAGAATCCCCCCTCCCCCCTTACATCAATGTTCCCATCGGAGTCCTCCCTTACAAGAGTGTACTCATCAGAATCCCTCCTTACATCAGGGTGCCCACCAGAGTATCAACTTATACAAGGGCAACTGTAGGAACTGGATGGTCATCAGTTTCAGCTCTAGTAATAGCGTTTGCCAGCAGCAGATATAATTAACAAGTTATTCATTGCAAATGTCAACATTCCCAGGTTTCACAGGTCTGCCATAAGTAAAGTTCACACACAGTACATTCAGTCAGCTCTACACAAGAACATTATCCACTCAGTGGCGGCTGGTGCTCAAAATTTTTGGGGGGCGCAAAAAGAAAAATGTAATAGGTATTGCTTCGCGGCAAAAAATGCGGTAAAAAAATTGCATGACTTTGAGGTCATAGTACAGGCATGGCACAGGTGATGGCATAGGCATGGCACATGTGATGGTATAAGCATGGCACAGGTGATGGCATAGGCATGGCACAGGTGATGGCATAGACATGGCACAGGTGATGGCATAGGCATGGCACAGGTGATGGCACAGGTGATGGCATAGGCATGGCACAGGTGATGGCATAGGCATGGCACAGGTGATGGCACAGGTGATGGCATAGGCATGGCACAGGTGATGGCATAGGTGATAGCATAGGCATGGCACAGGTGATGGCATAGGCATGGCATAGGTGATGGCACAGGTGATGTCATAGGCATGGCACAGGTGATGGCATAGGCATGGCACAGGTGATGGCACAGGTGATGGCATAGGCATGGCACAGGTGATGGCATAGGCATGGCACAGGTGATGGCACAGGTGATGGCATAGACATGGCACAGGTGATGGCATAGGCATGGCACAGGTGATGGCATAGGCATGGCACAGGTGTTGGCATAGGCATGGCACAGGTGATGGCATAGGCATGGCACAGGTGATGGCATAGACATGGCACAGGTGATGGCATAGGCATGGCACAGGTGATGGCACAGGTGATGGCATAGGCATGGCACAGGTGATGGCATAGGCATGGCACAGGTGATGGCACAGGTGATGGCATAGGCATGGCACAGGTGATGGCATAGACATGGCACAGGTGATGGCACAGGTGATGGCATAGGCATGGCACAGGTGATGGCACAGGTGATGGCATAGGCATGGCACAGGTGATGGCAGAGGTGATAGCATAGGCATGGCACAGGTGATGGCACAGGTGATGGCACAGGTGATGGCATAGGCATGGCACAGGTGATGGTACAGGCATGGCACAGGTGAGGGCACAGGTCGGCTTCAATCACTTACCTTCTGACGGCAGTGGGATGGTTGGATTCCGGGAACCGAGACGAGCAGCGCCGTGGACGTCCTCCTCTTCAGTCTTCTGTCTTCCGGTCCGGGCGGCGGGAAGGAGATCGGCGGTGACGGACGCACCGGCACCGCCCCCATTGCGAGTCAGTGATGTCCTGGATGATGATTGGTCCAGGCTGGAGACTGGACCAATCACAGCCAGGATATCACGAAGGTGGGGGTGGCTCAGCGATTTTTCCTGCGCCCAGGTTACGCCCCCAGAAGGCAGCCAATTGGCGCCTCTTCTGGGTCGTAAACCCCCCCCCCCCCCCCCCATAGCCACCAGGCCGAGCGCATAGGCCTGCGAACACGATTTTTTTTTTTTCAAAACTTTATTTGTTCTTTTTGTCATTTTTTTTCTATTTTTTTTTTTTTTTTTTTAGGGGGGCGGCGCTCTGGCGCCCCCTATGCACGGGCCGCCACTGTTACCACTGGTCCTTTGTATTAATTGGTAAAATGCATCATTCAGATTATTTTTCTATACAATAGGTTATCGTTAGCTTTAGAGTGCTCTGGACCCCTTGACAAACAGAAAATATCATAATTATTATTGTGTATTGTGCACTTTTTTTTTAGAACTACTTTTTTTTTCAAAACAGCACTTAAAGTTATTGTAAAGTCTCAGTTTTCTTTCAAATAAAATAATAAACATATTATACTTACCCCCTCTGTGCAGTGGTTTTGCTTAGGGCAGCCCAGATCCTCCTCTTCACGAGCCCCTCTACGGTGCTCCTGGCCCCTCCCTCCTGTTGAGTGCCCTGACAGCAAGCAGCTTGCTATAGGGGCCCCCAGAGCCGAGCTGCAGCTCCATGTATCCATTCAGACACAGAGCTACTGTCCGACCCCATTCCCTCTCCCTTCTGATTGGCTAACTGAGTTTGATTGACAGCAGCGGGAGCCAAAAGCGACGCTGCTGTGTCTCAACCAATCAGGAGAGAGAATCCTGAATGGCTGAAGAACTCATGGACATCGTTGGACAGAGAGGGGGCTCAGGTAAGTATTAGGGCTGGGCTGAGGGGGGCTGCTGAACACAGAAGGCTTTTTATCGTCTTGCATGGAATGCATAGGATAAAAAAACCTTCTGCCTTTACATCCGCTTTAAAAAGATTTAGCTTCCTGAACACTTTTTAGTGCATATGTCAGATTTTTTTGCTGTTAATTACAAAAATAACCTGTCATTTAACCTATCACTTACCAATTTATACATATCTTTGGTTTTTGCAATTTAATACCTGTTGGTTATGCTGCACACATGAAAGAAATATACAAAAACATAGAATTGCTGTTGATGCACAAACAGTACACCCAGTAAAACTGCAGTTTCTGTGGATATCTAGTGGCTTTGCTGCTTGGAATGCAGCTCGGATACACCAAGTACTGTTGTTAGATATGTGAATAGGACAGCCATGCAAAAGAGTCTCATTACATTAAAAAATAAATGACCCCTTCAAAATATTTTGACTCCAGGACAGAAAAATGTGGCACATGAACCACTTGTTGACCCGACAAAGTTACTTTTGCCTCAGCTTTACATAAAACTCGGACTGATGAAAAATTTTATGAAAGCCGTGAACAAGGAAGGTGAAGGTTTTCATTATTTGAAACAGATGTTTCCAAGAATAACTGATACCAAGATTAAGGAAGGCATTTTTGTTGATCTATAGATCAGATACACCATCAATGACAAGCAGAATGAAGATCTATTAGTGGGGCCAGAGAAACTCGCCTGGAAAGCATTTAAGGATATCATTGAGAGTTTTCTTAGCAACTACAGAGCTCCAAAATACAGTTAGCTGGTTGACAAACTTCCTACAGCATACAAGAACATGAAGTGCAACATGTCACAGAAGATGCATTTCCTTGGTGCAGTCAGTGACAAATATGGTGAAAGGTTTTACCAGGACATTGCCGCAATTGAAAACCAGTATCAGATCAACTGGAATCCATTAATTGTGGGTGACTATTATTGGACACTGTAGAAAGATGCACCAGGCACTGAGTACAAATAAAAATCAGCAGCAAAACGTATATTTGTTTTTGGTAAAGGGTCGCTCATATTCGCTAAAGGAAATGGGTCTCTCATAATCAAACTTTTGAAAAAATGTGCTGTCCAGTGAAATCTTTGCCATTTTTAACTTATAATAATATTATCTAGTAATAAAGGTAGAATTTAATCAAAACTGAAAGCCTTGAGTTGCATATTAGGAGCACAGTCCCCTTGTACTGCAGTTTTCAGGTGATTGTTAAACTGCACTAGTCTTTTTTGACCCACTATAAATGCACAGGACCCCTGCTCAGGCTGACAAGGTCCAGTAAGTTGGGTGCAGGCTGTGGAGAGCTTTGTCAAGACCAAAAACAATCTGTAGAAGTAGAGACCTTGAAACCACCATGATTAAGTCTCAAGGGCAGGGGCAAAACATGTTGTGGTGTGGTCTGGATAAATCGAGCTTAGGAAGTGTGCAGCAACTGAGCTATTTCCTTCTATTTCTCCACTCGTCTATTGTTATACTACACCAATTCACCAAATTCCCTTTTGTAGATAATCTTGTGATTTTTCAACACTCATGTCTCTAAAGCTGGAACACCCCTGCATCTCACTAGTGATGAGCCGCACAAACCTAGGTTCATTTTAAGCAGGGTTTGGCAAACATTACTAAAGTTCGAGTGCTGGGCACTGCTCAAGGGGACATACATCAAAGCAAAAATAAATGTTTAAAAATTCAATTTGATGGGAAGCAGTGATTTTAGTCATGCTTAAAGTGAAACATTAAAAATGCAAAATTAAATTAAATAACATACCTAGGGGATCCTCTGTAGAACAGCAGTTACTGAGCAACCTTTTCTTTTTTGTCTTGGAGTAATAAAGATGCAATTCAATCAAAACTGAAAACCTTGAGATTCATATTAGGGAGCACAGCTCACTTGCCCAGTATTTCAGTCTCCAAGAGATTGTTAAACTGCACTTGTCCTTTGTTAAACCACACCATCCACCAAACTCCCTTTTGTTGGAAATCTGGGGATCTTTCAACACTCCTGCTTCTGTTGTTGGAATATTCCTGCTTCTGTTGTAGGAATATTCCTGCAAGCTCTTTGG
Organism: Pelophylax lessonae; assembly: GCF_965119305.1. Classification (NCBI taxonomy): domain Eukaryota; kingdom Metazoa; phylum Chordata; class Amphibia; order Anura; family Ranidae; genus Pelophylax; species Pelophylax lessonae. The sequence continues at coordinate 464,749,584 of NC_138769.1, forward strand.
TGCCTCTTAGTAGTGATTAGTGATGTCGCAAACATAAAATTTAATGTTCGCGAACGGCGAACGCGAACATCGGCAAATGTTCGCGAACCGGGCGAACCGCCATAGACTTCAATAGGCAGGCGAATTTTAAAACCCACAGGGACTCTTTATGGCCACAATAGGGATGGAAAAGTTGTTTCAAGGGGACTAACACCTGGACTGTGGCATGCCGGAGGGGGATCCATGGCAAAACTCCCATGGAAAATTATGTAGTTAACGCAGAGGCGGGTTTTAATCCATAAAGGGCATAAATCACCTAACATTCCTAAATTGTTTGGAATAACGTGCTTTAAAACATCCAGTGTGTGTATACGATCAGGTATGATGTTGTATCGATCAGGTAGTGTAAGGGTTACGCCCGCTTCACAGTGACAGACCTAACTCCCCGTTTAACGCACCGCAAACAACCGCAAACAGACCAGAACCGACCAAAATGGGACAGGAACTGGGCTTTAAGGGTTAGGGTTAGGGTTAGTGTTAGGGGCTAGGGTTAGGGTTACGGTGAGATACTTAGGGTTAGAGTTAGTAACCCTACCCCTACGCCTCTAACCCTAACAGTCTAACCCTAAGCACTAAAAAACCCTAACCCTAGCCCTAACCCTAACCCTAGCCCTAACCCTAATTCAAATTTTTCTTTTCTGGTTCTGGACATGCTACAGAGCTGAAACTTCACAGGTACACTTTTTAGACCCCCAGACACTGAATCACACACAAAAAAGTTCTTAAAAATTGTCATTTTTTGATAGTCAATTATTGGAAAAATTAAAAAAAAATAAAAATAAAAAAAATAAAACATTTCTTTGGATTTAGCATCTGGGGGGTCTAAAAAGTGTACCTGTGAAGTTTCAGCTCTGTAGCATGTCCGGAACCAGAAAAAAATTACGAATTAGGGTTAGGGCTAGGGTTAGGGCTAGGGTTAGGGTTAGGGTTAGGGCTAGGGTTATTTTTATGGCTAGGCTTAGAGGGTTAGGGTTAAGGTTAGAGGGTTAGGGTTATGATTAGAGGGTTAGGGTTAGGTTTAGTGTTAGGGGATAGCGTTAGGGTTACGGTGAGATACTTAGGGTTAGAGTTAGTACCCCTACCCCTCTAACCCTAACCCTCTAACCCTAAGCACTAAAAATAACCCTAACCTTAGCCCTGACCCTAACCCTAGCCCTAACCCTAACCCTAGCCCTAACTCTAATTCTAATTTTTTTTCTGGTTCTGGACATGCTACAGAGCTGAAACTTCACAGGTACACTTTTTAGACCCCCCCCCCAGACACTAAATCGCACAAAAAAGTTCTTAAAAATTGTCCTTTTTGATAGAGAGCCAATTGTTGGAAAAATTAAAAAAAAATAAAAATAAAAAATTTCTTTGGATTTATTGTCTGGGGGGTCTAAAAAGTGTACCTGTGAAGTTTCAGCTCTGTAGCATGTCCGGAACCAGAAAAAATTACGAATTAGGGTTAAGGCTAGGGTTAGGCTTAGGGCTAGGGTTAGGGCTAGGGTTAGGGTTGGGGCTAGGGTTAGGGTTAGGATTAGGGTTAGGTTTAGGTTAGGGTTATTTTTATGGCTAGGCTTAGAGGGTTAGGGTTAAGGTTAGAGGGTTAGGGTTATGGTTAGAGGGTTAGGGTTAGGTTTAGGTTTAGTGTTAGGGGATAGGGTTAGGGTTACGGTGAGATACTTAGGGTTAGAGTTAGTAACCCTACCCCTACCCCTCTAACCCTAACCCTCTAACCCTAAGCACTAAAAATAACCCTAACCTTAGCCCTGACCCTAACCCTAGCCCTAACCCTAACCCTAGCCCTAACCCTAATTCTAATTTTTTTCTGGTTCTGGACATGCTACAGAGTTGAAACTTCACAGGTACACTTTTTAGACCCCCCAGACAATAAATCCAAAGACATTTTTTTTTTTTTTTTTTTTAATTTTTTCAATAATTGGCTCTCTATCAAAAATGACAATTTTAAGAACTTTTTTTGTGTGATTTAGTGTCTAGGGGGTCTAAAAAGTGTACCTGTGAAGCTTCAGCTCTGTAGCATGTCCAGAACCAGAAAAAAAGATAGATTTTCAGTAGAGCAGGGATGGTGGGAACCCTCCTTTTTATAACTATATGATCTTTTTTTTCTGGTTCTGGGCATGCTACAGAGCTGAAACTTCACAGGTATGCTTTTTAGACCCCCCCAGACACTAATCCAAAAAAAGTCATGCCTGCCACCGTATATATCAGTGGTGGGTGGGCAGTGGCACTGCAGTGGGCACAGTACACTCTGTGGACCTGACAGTCACTGGCAGCCCAGGCAACTGCATACTAGCTCATTATGAAATACTTACCTTAGAATGAGCCCCCGCCGTGCAGTCCACTCACCTGTATGACGGGCGACATGTCTAGTTGCCCGTCTTCCCGGGATCGCGGCATCCGGCCATCTGATTGGCCGGAGCCGCGGTGACGTCACTCCCGCACACGCGCGCGGGCACCGATGGTCACGGCACGGAGCCTGAAGGAACGGCACAAGCGGCCATTCCTTCAGAGCGCATGCGCCAGTGACGTCACTGGCTGCATGTAAGGTAAACATCTCCTAAACGGTGCAAGTTTAGGAGATATTTACAGTACCTATAGGTAAGCCTTATCATAGGCTTACCTATAGGTACAAGTTACAGAGGAGGGTTTACTTCCTCTTTAAGTAAAACTTTAAAATGCAAAATTGAATTAAATATTATGCCTGGGAAATGCCCTGCCTCAAAATTGGGCATCAGCAAGAAGTATATAGCTGGGAATTCCTTTTCAATTATACCAGACCCATATTGTAGATGAGGGGCTGATATACAGTAAATGTTAATAGGGGACTCCCAAATCAAAAATAATGGTATAGAAAGTATGATCAATTAAATTTATTTTATTTATATATATATTAGTAATCAACCAATATTGGTTTTTCAATACCGATATTTTGGCCAATGCATATCGGTATCGGCTGATATTGGCCGATATTTTTGTATATTTAAAAACATTTTTTTTTTTTTTGACAGGTACTTTTGTGGAGGGATCTGGGGGTCTAAAAGACCCCAAACCCCTCCGCTGCACTTAAAAGCATTCAAAACGCCAAGTTTGGCTTTTTTGAATGCTGTCCTTTTTTTTAATCTGGCACCAGACAGTATCCAGAAGTGATATCACTCATGACATCACTTCCGGGTTTTTGCATGGAGAGCTGATCAGAGCCGAATGCGGCTTTGATTGGGTCTTCGGAGGCCATGTAGGCTGTTTGCCCAGGTCTCCCGGTGAGACGGGAGACCCGGGCGAGCCGCAGAAGGCAGCGGGAGGGGGACGTCCCCTCCCGCTCCTTGTAATGACAGCCGAGCGGCTTCTCAGCCGCATCGGTTGACATTACATTACAAGACAGCCGACCGTCGGCTATGGAAGGCAGTACCGGGGTGATGCCTCTAGCTGCAGGCATCACTCCGGTACATGCACTTTCCTGAAATATCGGCAATATCGGTAACATCCGGGGCCGATTCCGATATATCGGTAAAAGTGCATATCAGCCCCCGACATATCGGCTTTGCCGATAATCGGTCTATCCCTAATATGTATATGTATATATATATATATATATATATATATATATATATATATATATACAGCTGCAAGAAAAAGTATGTGAACCCTTTGGAATGATATGTATTTCTGCACAAATTGGTCATAAAATGTGATCTGATCATCATCATCTAAGTCACAACAATAAACAATCTCAGTCTGCTTAAACTAATAACACACAAAGAATGAAATGTTGCCATGTTTTTATTGAACACACCATGTAAACATTCACAGTGCAGGTGGAAAAAGTATGTGAACCCTTGGATTTAATAACTGGTTGAACCTGTTTTGGCAGCAATAACTTGAACCAAACGTTTCCTGTAGTTGCAGATCAGACGTGCACAATGGTCAGGAGTAATTCTTGACCATTCCTTTTTATAGAACTGTTTCAGTTCAGCAATATTCTTGGGATGTCTGGTGTGAATCGCTTTCTTGAGGTCATGCCACAGCATCTCAATCGGGTTGAGGTCAGGACTCTGACTGGGCCACTTCAGAAGGCGTATTTTCTTCTGTTTAAGCCATTCTGTTGTTGATTTACTTCTATGCTTTGGGTCATTGTCCTGTTGCAACACCCATCTTCTGTTGAGCTTCAGCTGGTAGACAGATGATATAGAAAAAAATATACTATGTATATTAGCGCGCCAAGGAGATATGTATCAGAAACCTGGTATGAATAAATATATGTGTAAATAAATAAATATTTTCTGTGATTAATAAATTAATTGCAGCTGCTATATAAAGTGCGGGTGCTAGTGATGAAAGAAAAGTAATCACAATAGTGATACCTATAGCGCTTGCTGTGTTCTCCCTAGTGGAAAAAAATAAATCACAATAGTGCTAAATATATATGCTCAAAACAAATGAATCAAATGCACTGATAAGTATAAATAGTAAATAAATTAATTTTTAAATTAATAAACCATTCATGAATAAATGTCCATCCAGTGTATGGTGATAAAGTGATCAATTGCTAAAAATATTAATTGTAGTATACAGTCCAAACACAACTTAGATGACTAATGTGCTGGTGCTTCTTCCTTGACTTCTTTGGTGCTCCCTTCACCGTGAAAATAAATGAATTGCCCACTCACCAGATACTGTGGGTCCTATATGCCTTACGACATTAGAACCATTCGTGCTTAATAGGAGATCCTTTCCAGGTTCGGATTCACTCTCCCTGGGTGTAAACAGCCACTGCGGTTAGACTTCCACCATAGGATGTGTCTCCTCCAACCATGATCCAATTCCTGGGATGTGCTTCCCCTGTAAATCACCTCCAATCACAAACCGTGATGGGGGAATAAACGGATAGTGTGGTATTGTTTTTCCAATATATTTATTTCACACACCCCGCACACTTCAACGGTACAAAGCCATAAAAAGTTCCAATAGGTGAATAAAATTAGGTGACATGCACATCCAAAGTTCAAAAATGCAGCAAAGGTGAGGCAAAACCGTGATAAATCCAAGCAGTAACAAACAAACGGACAGGACCGTCATACACGTGAGCTTAGGCAGTGGAGAGCGGTAGTTCCGGCTTGCGTTCCACTCGAGCTCGTATGACGTCACGATGTGCGTTCCAGCTAACGCGTTTCGTCATTGGTTAGACAAAGACAAAGAAGTCAAGGAAGAAGCACCAGCACATTAGTCATCTAAGTTGTGTTTGGACTGTATACTACAATTAATATTTTTAGCAATTGATCACTTTATCACCATAAACTGGATGGACATTTATTCATGAATGGTTTATTAACTTAAAAATTAATTTATTTACTATTTATACTTATCAGTGCATTTGATTCATTTATTTTGAGCATATATATTTAGCACTATTGTGATTTATTTTTTTCCACTAGGGAGAACACAGCAAGCGCTATTGGTAGACAGATGGCCTTAAGTTCTCCTGCAAAATGTCTTGATAAACTTGGGAATTCATTTTTCCTTCGATGATAGCAATCCGTCCAGGCCCTGACGTAGCAAAGCAGCCCCAAACCATGATGCCCCCACCACCATACTTCACAGTTGGGATGAGGTTTGATGTTGGTGTGCTGTGCCTCTTTTTCGCCACACATAGTGTTGTGTGTTTCTTCCAAACAACTTAAATTTGGTTTCATCTGTCCACAGAATATTTTGCCAGTACTGCGGTGGAACATCCAGGTGCTCTCGTGTAAACTGTAAACGTGCAGCAATGTTTTGTTTGGACAGCAGTGGCTTCCTCTGTGGCATCCTCCCATGAAATCCATTCTTGCTTAGTGTTTTACGTATTGTAGATTCGTTAACAGGGATGTTCGCATTTGCCAGTGAATTTGTAAGTCTTTAGCTGACACTCTAGGATTCTTCTTCACCTCATTGAACAGTCTGCGCTGTGCTCTTGCAGTCATCTTTACAGGACAGCCACTCCTAGGGAGAGTAGCAGCAGTGCTGAACTTTCTCAATTCATAGACAATTTGTCTTACCGTGGACTGTGATGAACAGCAAGGCTTTTGGAGATACTTTTATAACCCTTTCCAGCTTTATTCAAGTCAACAATTCTTAATCGTAGGTCTTCTGAGAGCTCTTTTGTGCAAGGCATCATTCACATCAGGCAATGCTTCTTGTGAAAAGCAAACCCAGAACTGGTGTGTGTTTTTTTATAGGGCAGGGCAGCTGTAACCAACAACTCCAATCTCATCTCATTGATGGGATTCCAGTTGGCTAGCATCTCACTCCAATTAGCTCTTGGAGATGTCATTAGTCTAGGGGTTCACATACTTTTTCCACCTGCACTGTGAATGTTTACATGGTGTGTTCAATAAAAACATGGTAACATCTTTGTGTGTTATTAGTTTAAGCAGACTGTGATTGTCTATTGTTGTGACTTAGATTTATGACCAATTAGTGCATAAATCCATATCATTCGAAGGGTTCACTTACCCGCTGTTCACAAACGCTCTCCATCCAACCTCACTGAGCTCGAGCTGTTTTGCAAGGAGGAATGGGCAAAAATTTCAGTCTTTCTATGTGCAAAACTGATAGAGACATACCCCAAGCGACTTACAGCTGTAATTGCAGCAAAAGATGGCGCTACAAAGTATTAACTTAAGGGGGTTGAATAATTATGAACGCCCAATTTTTCAGGTTTTTATTTGTAAAAAAAGTTTGAAATATCCAATAAATTTTGTTCCACTTCATGATTGTGTCCCACTTGTTGTTGATTCTTCACAAAAAATTACAGTTTTATATCTTTATGTTTGAAGCCTGAAATGTGGCAAAAGGTCACAAAGTTCAAGGGGACTGAATACTTTCGCAAGGCACTGTATCTTATAATAAATAGAAGACATATTACAGCATATAATGTTTGCTTCATATTTACGTTTTCTATATCTGTACACATCAATTAAAGTGGAACTCCAGCGAACAGCTAAATACATTGTTGAAAATAGTATATGTGTACCATTTTACCTGTCAAAGGCTTGGCATTCAGGATTAGTCAATCTTAGGATTAATACACCCTTACCACACTGCACAGTCAGGCAAGTGACATCCTACTGCCAGATTTAGAAATGCAGCATCTGTTATCTCTTTGCCTCTACAGCTTTGTCACTGGATGATAAATCAGAATCACAACCTACAGGTTTTCTCAAAACATTTGAATTGAATATCATTAAAAAGTTAATTTATTTCAGTAATTTAATTCAAAAAATGAAACTCATATATTTTACATAGAAGCGTTACACACAGATTGATGTCAAGCATTTTTTTCTTTTAATTTTGATGATTATGGCTTACAGTTTGTGAAAACCCAAAATTCAGTATCTCAGAAAATTTGAATATTACGTAAGACCAATAAAAAAAAAGAATTTTTAGAACAGAAATGTTGGCTTACTGAAAAATATGTCCATGTACAATATAGTATGCACGTAATACTTGGGTGGGGCTCCTTTTGCAGGAACTACTGCATCAATGCGGCGTGGCATGGAGGCGATCAGCCTGTGTTACTGCTGAGGTGTTATGGAAGCCGAGGTAGCTTTCACAGCGGCCTCCAGCTCGTCTGCATTGTTGGGTCTGCATACCTCCCAACTTTTTGAGATGGGAATGAGGGACACCTATTAGCAAAAGTATGTAGGCATAGGACACACCCGCCTACCACACCCCCTTAAAGGTGAATTATAAAAAAAATGATTAGTTAAACCCACAAGTGCTTTTTTTACCACTACTTTTCCTTTTTACTGGCTTCTGAAATTTACAAATGTAGCAATTTAGAAATTGAAAGGTTTAGCACTGGGAAATACTTTTTGAAAGATAAATAGTGCATTTTTTATACAAATATATAGATCAGATCAAAATGAGGGACAAAGGAAAGGGGGCAGAGGGACTTTGTTCCAAATCAGGGACAGTCCCTCAAAATCAGGGACAGTTGGGAGCTTTGGGTCTAGTGCCTCTCATCTTCTGCTTGACAATACCCCACAGATTCTCTATGGGGTTTAGGTCAGGCGAGTTTGCTGGCCAATCAAGCATAGTGATACCATGATCATTAAACCAGGTATTGGTACTTTTGGCAGTGTGGGCGGGTGGCAAGTCCTGCTGGAAAATGAAATCAGCAACTCCATAAAGCTAGACAGCAGAGGGAGACATGAAGTGCTCTGAGATTTCCTGCTAGAGGGCTGCACTGACTTTGCACTTGATAAAACACAGTGGACCAACACTAGCAGATGACATTGCTCCCCAAATCATCACTGACTGTGGAAAATTCACTCTGGAACTCATGCAACTTGGATTCTGTTCTCTTCCTCCAGACTCCAGGATCTTGATTTCCAAATGAAATGCAAAATTTACTTTGATCCGAAAGAGAACTTTAGACCACTGAGCAACAGTCCAGTTCTTTTGCTCAGGTAAGTTGCTTCTGACTGAGTATCTGGTTTAAGAGTGGCTTGACACAAGGAATGTGACAGTTGTAGTCCATGTCCTGGATACATCTGTGTGTGGTGGCTCTTGAAACACTGGCACTAGCCATAGTCCAATCCTTGTGAATCTCCCCCAAATTCTTGAATGGCCTTTGCTTCACAATACTCTTAAGGCTGTGGTTAACCCTGTTGCTTGTGCACCATTTTTTACCACACTTTTTCCTTCCACTCAACTTTCCGTTATTATGCTTGGATACAGCACCCTGTGAACAGCCAGCTTCTTTAGCAATGACCTTTTGTGACTTTCTGTCCTTATGGAGGGTGTCAATGACTGTCTTCTGGATAACTGTCAAGTCAGCAGTCTTCCCCATTAATGTGTAACCTACTGAACCAGACTGAGAGACCATTTAAAGGCTCAGGAAACCTTTACAGGTATTTTGAGGTAATTATCTGATTAGAGTGCGACAACATGAGATACTACATTTTTTTTTAGTTTCTAGTTTTTACTAGCTGTAAGTACAGATGGGCCAAACACATCTTGTTCAGTTTGCAGCAGAACTCCCGAACCGGGGAAATGTTCTAACCTGAACTGTGAACCCTATTAAAGTCTATAGGAGCCAAACAGGAAAAATCAAAAATGCCCATTTTGAGGGCTTATTTGCAAGTAACTGGCCATAAAAGTAATATGGGGGTCCGAACACTTCCCTGTGGGTCATGTATCAATAAAAAAATGTTTTTAATAAATGATTGTTTTTTTCAGAAGCAGTGATTTTTTTTATGCTTAAAGTACTACAACAAAAAGGGAAAATTTCTTTAAGTATATTGCTTGGGGGTCCCCTTAATATGCCTGTAAAGTGGCGCATCTGTAGCATGTAAAGATCATGCTGCAACAAAAATTAAATTTCGAAAGAAAAAAAAACAAGTCAAATTCCATTTAGCTCCTGGCTATTAAAAAATTAAAAAAAGAAAGAAGGAAAACAGCATGGGGTCTCCCCCCAAAATCCATACCAGACCCTTATCCGGGCAACAAGGGAGCCCCTAGATCATACCTCATGTGAATGGGTATAGGGTACATAGTACCCCTAGCCATTCACCATAAAAAGTGTAGAAAAAAATAAAACACAGAATTTTTTTTTGACAAGTCATTTATTCAAAAATAAAAAAACAGTGTCCCCAATGTAAATCTATCGTCATTCATGCCGCCCGCTGCACCGTCGACCCCAAAAAAAGGAAAAAAGGTCCGCTCTCCTTGAATGCTTCCCGCGGTCTGCCTGCTCTGTGGTTTGACAGTTCTTATATAGGGAAGCGGCGGGGCCATACTGGTGATGTTACCTGGTGGCCCCGCCCCTCATGAGATCACAGACTGGTGCATGCTGGGTCACAAATGTATTGTCACACAGAGTGGAGCCTCCAGGTGACATCACTGGTGTGGCCCCTCCCTTTCCTTATATAAGAACTGTCAAACCGTGGAGCAGGCAGACTGCAGGAAGCCTTCTACGAGATCAGACCTTTTTTTGTTTATTTTTTCGGGTCAGTGGTGTGGCAGGTGGCGTGATTGATAATGGAATTGTATCAGGGGACATTGTTTTTTTTTTTTTTTCTAATAAAGGACTTGTCAAAAATTGTGTGCATGTGTTTATTTTTTTTGGACACTTTTTTGGTGAATGGGTAGAGGTACTATGAACCCCATACTCATTTACATGGAGGGGGCTCAATCTGGGGGCCCCCTTAAAGGGGGCTTTCAAATTCCAATTAGCTCCCCGCCCGCAGACCTCGACAACCACCAGCCAGGGTTTTTGGGAAGAGACCCTTTTCCCTATTAACATGGGGATAAGGTGCTCTGGGGGGGGGCAGAGCTCCTCCCTGTCCCACAGCACCCTCCCCATGTTGAGGGAATGTGGCCTGGTATGGTTTAGGAGGGGGGGTGCTCACTTTCCTGACCTGCCAGGCTGCGTGCCAGGATAAGGGTCTAGTATGGATTTTGGGGGGGATCCCACGCTATTTTTTTTTTTTTTTAATAGCCGGGAGCCAGCAATTGCAACCGCAAGTCATTTTAAATGTTATTTGACAAATTTTTTTTCTTTCAATTTTTTTTTTTTGCTGCAGCATGTTTAATGCATGCTAAATGCTTTACAGGCAGACTAAGATGACCCCCCAGGCTTTATATTTTAAGATTTTTTTTTTTTAACCAGCACTTTTTTTTTGGACAGCTGATGACTCATCGGTTGTTAAGGATGCCACGAGCGGCTTCCAGGCCCCAATCCTTAACAACTAGCTTATATTGCACCCTGATTAGGCAAAGCTTTGCCCAATCAGGGCACAGAATGCACTGTGCAGTGCTCGGTATATTGCAGTTTGTTCATTGGAGTGAACACTCAGTGAACTCCCTGCAAATTCATGCTTGGGCCGAACCATTTGCCCATTCTGAACTGTAGGCCATAATCATCAAAATAAAATAAATACATGCTTGAAATAGATCACTCTATGTGTAATGAATCTATATAATATATGAGTTTCACTTTTTGAATTGAATTACTTATTTTGATTAAATTCAACATTTTTTTTAGATGCACCTGTATATCTAAGGAGCCTGAAGGTGTGCCAGAATCCAGTACAACTTGCCCCAGAGGTTTTAGAGTAATGTTCCTCGCTATATAGTGGGAAGAAGTTTGTAAATTACAAGACTGACTTAACAAAATTACAAATCTTTGGCAGGTAAAACAAGCCATATATGTATTACAGTTGTCTGTTTAGCTGTTTGCCTAGAGAAGTTTTTCTCAACCTTTTTACTTTGGAGGAACCCTTGACAAAATGTTTGAAATCTCGGGGAACCCCTGAAATAATTTTCATATCTTCAGCTCATGGAACATTGGTGTTATCAGCGAGCTGTTGATATAACAACAATTATTTAAAAAAAAATAGCATTAAATAATAGAATAATACTATATAGTACATTTACGCCATCCTCTTAGCGGATTCCCAGCACCCTGAGGATACAGCCTGCAAGGCTTGGGAATCGGACTTGCAGATTTCCCTCACTGATGAGGACTGGGAAACCGTCAATGAATGCATACACAAGAGTTCCCTTAACACCTCTGTTCAGGAAAACACATACAAAATATGGAGCAGATGGTATAGGACCCCTACCCTTCTCCACAGGTTTTATCCCAGGTGCTCCAAACTCTGCTGGCGGTGCAATCAAGAGGATGGGTCTCTATTGCACATATGGTGGAGCTGTTGCCTCCTTCAGCCTTTCTGGAAGATGGTCCACGAGATCACCTGCCGAGTCACCTCCTACACCTTGGACTTCACGTCGGCCCAATACTTACTTCACCATACGTCCCTGCCCAAATGCCACTACCTCAAGTCCTTAGCTATGCATATGGATAACGCCGCCAGGTTGTGTATTCCCACACATTGGAAATCTACGCACGTTCCAACTCCAGCGGAATGGTTCTCTAGAATTAATAAAATGGAGGAGATGGAAGAACTAATTCTTACATCCCAGGATAGAATACACAAATTTCATGCCACTTGGTTGTGCTGGTCTGCTTTTAAATCCTCACTGCCGACCGCGGAGGTGATGGGGACTGTCCCGCTTGCATAGGTTGGACTGATCCGCATGTCTGGTGGGTCCGGGCTTCCCGGGGGGGCTGGGAAATGCACCTGGCACGTTTCCCCCCACGCCTTTCCTCTTCTCGCCTCCGCTTTTGTTCACTCCTATAACTTTCTCTGTTCCTTCTGGACTTTTTCTCCAATCCTTTTCACCACCCAACCCTCTCTTTCTCCCTCTGCTTTTTTTTTTTTTCTTTCTTTCTTGTTCTTCTTTTTCCCTTGCCCTGCTGGTTCTGATGTGTTGGAGAGCCCGACTGTGGTTGACCCCATGGGAGGGTCAGTTGCTCCACTCCTCTATATAAGCACGGCTATCGGTACTCTGATTGTTGTTCATACGGACACTATATGTGTCCCATGCTTTGGACATTAATACTTGACTTGTCAGTGTACAACCTGTTGCTGTTACATATTTGTAAACAAAAAAAAAAAATCCTTTGTGTTATATTTTCATGCGCACGTTAGAGCAAATGTTTGTTAACTCCCTTTTTCTTACTCTTTAATAAACTATTTTGATGGAAAAAAAAAAATAATAGAATAAGCGTCTGTAGTAGTCCTTGCTCTGGTCCGCTGTTCCTGGCCAGCCCCTCCTCTGTTGTCCATCCTATCACATACAAGCACCTGGGATGGAAAGGACGAGGGAGGGGCCAGTGGGGAAGAGCGGAGACACTCTTTATTTACCTGCAGTGCCCTGCATGCAAGAGAAGTAATAGGGTTTGTCAGCAGCGGGGATGTGATCTACCATCGTCAGCAGCTTTCTGCAGAACCCTGGTTGAGAAACACTGGCCAAGAGTGATCCACAGATTGCAAATCATCCCTAACAGTCACAAACCCTTTGTCAGCTGCTACAACTTTACAACTTGAAGGACTAAATATAATTTAACAGATAAATGTAGAAGACACATGTTAAATCAGCTTATGATTTAAAAATGAAACACTAACTTTGGAAATAATTAAATAATTAATTGATAAAATCATTTGTTCAGAAAAACAGTTCAGACATTAGGGTTCTTTGTTCGGTCAGACTGTCATCTCTTCTATTATATTCACTGAATTATCTGCATTTTTAGTTTAAGTGCTATTTATTGTTTATGGATAATATACTGTATCTGTTAAGAGTTTGACACTGTAAATTTATTTAAAAATGGTTGTATTGTAATATTACCATCTATTTTATATATTGGAGTTAGTTGTTTGTTAGGTGTACAAATTCACACCTAATCCAGTGGTATGGAAACTGTCTATCAATTTATTCTGTGAAAAATGAAATGAATTCAAAGCAACAAGATGAGTTGCAAGAGGCTCCTCTAAGCAGAAGGGTAGGAATGTGCATCAGATAATCAACTTATACCAAAACTGAACTCCAGGCTAACTATATTGAAATTAGGTTCATACATCAGAGCTGTTTAACCTGCCAAATATATTCTGCATGTATTTTTATTCAGTCCTCTGGTTTATATAGCTCCCAGACCTCAGGCTGCTGATTGGGCAGTGAAGGAGCAGAAGCTGACTGATGAGGCCACCTCTATGCTCACTCTGCTCTCTCCTCTTACAACCTATTCCTTGTCATCATTTTTCAATGCAATACACCTGACTGGCTCCCAATGCCACCCCACACTCCCAAACTTTGCGTACAGGAGATGGCAATTAATTCATATAAAAGCAAAGTTAGTTACATACAAAAAATGCAAATAAAATCATATTAATTAATACTGAAACACATTAATCTGGGCCTTTCACATCTGCTCAGAGTTCAACTTCAAGAAAATGTATTTATATGTGTGCTCTTTCTTTAAATTCATTCCCAACTTCCTGTTGTAGAAAACTGTATTGCATGAATGAAGCACCCAGTCACTTCAATATTCCAGTAGTTTCTTTAATCAGCTAGATAGAAACATAGAAATAAACAGAAGTTCTGTTTTAACCTCTGGGGCCATCACCTCTTTTTATAGCTGACATCATGCAATCATTGGTGAATTTGCAGAATTCATCAACACAAAATAGGGCTGACAGGGGAATCCCTCCTGCTGAGCTATTGTCTGCTCCCAGGAAAATACTGTGATTATCAGAATCTAGCAGGCTGGTTTTACCCAAGTTGATAAATCAACTTGGTTACATTCAGCCTGCCCATTAATGGTTTGAATCGATTTGAACCATGTATGGCCGGTCTTATTCAAAAGGTTATCACCCTGAAGAAGTCACGTGTGACGTGACGCAACGCATGGGGTTCAGAACCGGAAGTGACATAGAGGGACACGGAAGGAGTGTCCCTATTACTTGTACTACAATTGTAAATGCTGGATGTCGTTTTTTGAACTGTGAGGGCTATTATTTTTTATTAATAAATATTATGAAAACTACTACACTATGATGCCCCCTCTTTATGCATAATACGGAGCGTGTGGAATTTAGTACACAGTCCTGCTGAGGAGAGTGTATAGGAGAATCTAATCCCCCCCACCCGGGATAAGGAGACCACCGGAGGTATTCATATACACACAGAGGAGGATACAGACAGGGAAAGGATCGGAGGAGACCCTGACCTGTAATACCCATATGCTCTAACATATGTGGCTAGAGGTGAGCTAGCACACATTTAAATATTCCCAGGCAAGCACTCACTCCCTTGGTCATAGTGGGAAGGGAGGGGGGCCAAAGGATGTCAGAGGGAGTAGTGGTGAGCTCCTCTCAGAGGACAGTCCTTGAAAAGTATAAGGGTATATAATGTTATCTCTGATATCCAGCTATAAAGATCTGTGAAAGTTTGTAAAGTATATAGAGAATAATTAGTTCCATACCTTTTTTGCCCGTGCTGAATAGTCTGCTGCCTGTTTGTGTATAATGCATGGGCCCTCTATATAGTGTGTAGGGTGTGCCGCCAATTGTTCACGGACGTCAGAACAATTGGCGACACGCCCTACACACTATATAGAGGGCCCATGCATTATACACAAACAGGCAGCAGACTATTCGGCACGGGCATAAGAGGTATGGAACTAATTATTCTCTATATACTTTACAAACTTTCACAAATCTTTATAGCTGGATATCAGAGATAACATTATATACCCTTATACTTTTCAAGGACTGTCCTCTGAGAGGAGCTCACCACTACTCCCTCTGACATCCTTTGGCCTCCCCTCCCTTCCCACTATGACCAAGGGAGCGAGTGCTTGACTGGGAATATTTAAATAACTACCTGCCTGGCTAACCACCCAATATCCCTTATGAGGTAATCCAGACGCTGCTACTGCAAAGTAATGTGTATTGCATCTTTACACAATTATACAATGCCATCCTCTGATATTTTATTTTTATATAATTTTTTTCCATTTTTTTTTCTCATTAGGATGAAACATATGGATGTGGATATGGTGATCTAATGTTATGTTATTTTAGCTATAGTATTGGGGTACCATAAATTTATACTTATACAGCATGTGCTTTTCTTATATATACATGCACATGCACCCCAAAACTTTGTTTACATATACTTTGTATATAATATAAAGAGGGTGTAATCCACCATTCCATTATCATTGTACTTCTACATAAAGTCCATGTCTTGTATACTGCTTGTTTGTTCTCATGCATCTCCCGGCTGCCCCATGATTTTACACACGAAGAGTCAGTATGCACTATACTTATTGACCATTGTGATTTGTTATATAGATCACACAGCAGGATGTTATATGTTGTGTTACATGATAACTTTATACTGTATATTTATTGCTCTACTTTCTCATATACCTTATAGAACACTAGCTGGTTTCTTGGTCTCTTAAGCCCTGAAGAAGCAAAACCAAGCCAAACGCGTTGGCTGCACAGGGACCATTTTCCATCTCTCTTGTTGAGACCCGCCACTTGGTTATCTTTATACGTGTTCTTGTTTTTATGTTATTATATGTTACATGTATGTATGTCTTCAGAGCATGTTTGCACATGCCTTTTTATGAGAAAATATTGATGAATAAACATGTGTTTTTAACTAATCTGCTGTGTTGTATCATATTCTGACCATCTCATTCTGGCCTACAAAACCCCACTTTTTTCTTTTTCTTTATTTTTGTGTAGATTTAAATTACCTTATTGTGGTGGCGAAAGGATCATCACAATCCATTGCTTCAAGCTGGTCCTGTCGTCAACAAAACTATACCTGACAACTTCAAAACAGTAACATTAGTACACTTAGAGAATCTTGAAGAGAATTACAAAGACATTCAGGCTGGGTTTACAACTAATACGGATGCAGCTCACAGCAGGGGTTCGGTGCATCCCTGTTCTGTTTCAGGGATGATTTAGGCCCAAATCTTTAACTGAATTAGGACCATAAACCAAGCCAAAGACGCAGCCGCCCCAGGGATGTGTGAGCCGGGCACACTTTCCTGTTATGTGAATTAGATGTGGGGAAACCTGCATCCAATTCACACTAGTGTGGACCCAGCCTAACTCTATGGTCCTGCAACAGTCTTGACCTAGCCTTCAAACGACTTACTCATTGTGAGAAGCCAGAGAAGGGTGACGGGTCTTGTCTCCGCCCCCTCCTTTGGTTTTCTACAGGTATCCTGTTATGGGTGAAGTCTGCTTGGTTCCTCCCACAACTCTGCTTTCTACACAGGCTATGTACAGCACAGTGATGATGGCACTGCTACTTTAACAAGGTTTCAGCAAGAGTGTCTTACTTAGCATCTACAGAACAGACACTGGTTCTGGAGTGCTGCAGCTGAGCATACACCTATAGAAGTGCTTTCCAGAGTGATTTTTGAGATCTATGCCTTATAGCCTAGCCACGAGAGTGGGTAAGCAACAACATTTGATGAGTGAGCATTTCAGATCTTCCCCGGGCACGGTGGTGGTGGAGATTGGTGACCCATTATTTCATCTCACAACAATCAAAAAACTCCTTGGATGTTTTGTTTATTTTATGGACTTTTAAATGACTTTTAATAATATCAGTTTTGTGTTTAAATGGTTACACATTTATGCACGCTTATGGATTATACTAAGAGGTGATGTTTTTTGTCATTGCTCCTATAGTTCCATTTCCATTTGCACTGTAGGTAAACAGGGGATCATTATTTAGTGATTTCTAGTCCAAAGTGGTGGCAGGAGGGTGCCACCATTCTTGCACTACTGGAATTTTATGTCAGTTTTGCATAGGATTCCCTCTATATATAGCCTTCAAGTCAGCTACTGATTGGTCCATCGAGATCCAAGAAGATTCTACTGATAATGCAGGTAACATGGCATGAATACTATTGTCAATGAACAGTTTGAAAAACTCATTCGAGTTACTTCAATCAGTGAAAGACATTTTTTCTCTTCTCAAGCTTGAAGCAGAGTCTCTAATGCCTCGTACACATGCAACGATTGTTGGCCGACCGATCGGCCGTCTTTTGTCCAGTGTTGTTGTGTTGGTTGAAATGTGCTCTAGACTGCACACAAATTTTTTCGGCCAACAAAAACCAACTGCAGAAGTGATGTCATGTGCGGGTTTACTTTCCGTGTGTTTTTTCTTCTCTAAGCATGCCCAGTCTTGCTCATCTGATTTTTGTCTGCCGAAATCTGTACTGACTGACGAACAATCGGCCGTTCTGTTGACGGCCAACAAAAATTTTATAGCATGCACACCAGATTTTGTTCGGCAGAAAAGTCGCAGTCGGTTGTCGGAAGCATCATACTAACAAGCCGACAATCGGCCGATCGGACGTTGGCTGAAAATTCACGGCCAACAATCGTTGCGTGTGTACGAGGCATAAAGGATGGGCTTTTCAAGAAGTTTCTTCAACCAAACTAGAGACTATCCTACTTCCACCTTTAAGCCTTCTCACCTTTGGAGTAGTGACTTGATGCTTCAAAGACTGATCCAGCTGTGCTGAGTTCAGTACACCAAAGACTTATCAGAAACTTTGTTTTATCCATATGGTTTAATGTATATTTGTTTTGCCTTTTGTTGTCCTTTCTTGTCATGCAGGCTCAGCATTATATTGCTGCATGTTGTTGCAGTGTAAAATTACAATAATATTATAATAGCAATACTGTATAATGTTAGCTACTGATACTTGAAAGGAACTGTGCTCGTTTGTGCCATACTGAAGTAAAATATGTTTGATTTAATTACTTGGTCTTACTGAAGAGAGAAGCTGCCTTTTGATTCTGCCTAGTCAGTAAGTGGTAAAGTAGGTCTAAATAGTATGTACTCTCCAGTGTCTAAACTTACCTTCACTACTGCTGCATGACGATTTTCAATATCATCGGCAGGTACCATCTATGATAAGTAAAGATGGTACTCGCTTTCTGTTAGGCACCCCCAGACCCCCCCCAGACCACAAACGGCCGTACCCAAACCTGGTGCTTGGCCACTTAATCTTCAAACACAAAGTGATGACCGCACACCGATGTAAGTGAACATGTGAAGTTTATTCACCATTGTAGATCCAAAACTGGACATCAAAACATCACGGACAAGGACCTTTTGTCCTTGTCCGTGATGTTTTGATGTCCAGTTTTGGATCTACAGTGGTGAATAAACTTCACATGTTCACTTACATCGGTGTGCGGTCATCGCTTTGTGTTTGAAGATACTGCTGGAGACTACGGATCGGACCTGCATCTGATTATAGATCCTCACCTGAGCGGCTCATTTGCTTTTGTCTTGGCCACCTAAGCTTTAAGCACTACATATAGAGTTTTCATTTCCTGACAGATTTTCATTAATAAATCATGGATTGAACACAGGCTACTGTCACCCTCAGATGACTCTGTTTTTAACTGTGCTAAATATTAGTTTTAAGTAGTTAGAAGGTTAAAGTGAAAAGGGAAAATAATTGGTCTGGTGTTTTCCTATAATTTTCTAACTGGATCAGCACACTTGTAATGGAGAATGTGATTTGCTATCAATGACCTCAAAATGCATTATCCTCTGCTATAAAATAAACTTCTATCATCCAACTTGTACTGTGTTAGCTAAGTCTTCAGACAATAATATGTTCACAACAGCAGTTATTAAATCAGGATAACACGAGTGCAAAATAGAAACAGTAAACTTTTTCTTGAGTTGTGTTGAAATACAAACTATTTGACGCATTGTCTGTTTCTGTGTGCTTTGACCTTTTACCATGTTCCCCGTACTCTAAGCAGGAAATTTATAATAATAATAATAATATATATATTTTTCTGTGGCCAACCAACTATTATATCTTGTACATCACATCTTGCACATTTTTAAAATAAACCGCAGACTCCTGCTCTATACGAATTGTCTCATTTGCACAATACCCCAGGTTGTGCTATATTGGGCTTTGCTTTAGTCAGCAGAGGACATAATGCATTCAGAACTGGTAAAAAGAGCTTTCCAACTAAACAAAAGATTAGCAAATACAGTTTGTAAATGAGCCTGCTTTTCACATTTACTTCTGTTCAGGCCAAAAATTATCTAGTTTCAACCTCAACCTTTGCTGAAGAAGCAGATTTGTTTCAATTTTATAGCTTACTGTGTTTTTTTCTTTTTAACAATGGAAGCTGTTGAAAGTATGTTTGTAATTCTTTAGTTCCACTGGGCATGTTTCAATTTACTTTCATATAGCAATAGCAATTCCGTTAAAACACAGGAGGAAAATACATATAGGGCAAAGCACACTACCATTAAAATGTGAAGGGGAAAGGTCTCAGTTTCATAGTGGTTACTGTGTAATTAGGTGTATGTGGAACAGGAACATTAAATGAATATGTGCTATATAATGATGCTCAGGGTTTGGTAGCTGTACTAGTTATTGGAATGCTTCATTGAGCAAGCAGGTATATGCAACCAAGTCACCCTAATTTTAACCCTGGAAGCTATTAAAGAAACATTTCACTAAGCACAATTTGCATTAATCACATACTATCATTCCAGTACAATTTTTCAAAAAGCATCCCTTTGCATAAAAAAATAACTGTTTATAGGGTTCTCATAGCTCTAAGAGTCATACATATGTGGACAAATTTAAATTGCTGTTAGCTGTCTATCACTCCTACTTTACTCCATCCATATATACTATAGCTGAACAGGTCTGAATCAGAAGCTTAACCACTTTACCACCGGAGGATTTTGCTGTCTTACGTCCAGGCCACTTTTTGTGATGCGGCACTGTGCGAATTTAACTGACAATTGCGCGGTCGTGCGATGCCGTACCTAAATTAAATTTACGTCCTTTTTTTACACACAAACAGAGCTTTCTTTTGGTGGTATTAAATCACCTGTGCGATTTTTGCTTTTTGCGCTATAAACAAAAAAAGAGCGTAAACTTTGAAAAAATAACAATATTTTTCACGTTTTTTTTATATGATATTCCCCCCCAAAAAAATGTAAAAAGCAATTTTTTTAAAAATTTTTGGCCAATTTGCTTTCTGCTACATATTTTTGGTAAAAAAAATCGCAATAAGTGTATTTTGATTGGTTTGCGCAAAAGTTATTGCGTTTACTAACTAAGGGAAAGATTTCTGTCATTTTTTTTTAACGAGTGATGGCGGCGATCTGCGATTTTTTTTGCGGGACTGTGACATTGCGGCGGACAGATCGGACCCTTGACTGACATTTTTGACACTTTTGGGGGTACCAGTGACATTACTACAGTAATCAGTGCTATAAAAATGCACTGTTACTGTAAAAATGACACTGTCAAGGAAGGGGTTAATTTTATTGGAGAGGGAGGGGGTTAATGTATGCCTGGTGCTTACTGAAATGTGTGGGGGGAGGTGACTGAGAGACACAGGGACAGATCGCAGGTTCAGCTATGCTGAACCCTGCAATCTGTCACTGCCTGTCACTTAGGAGATCCGCCGGCTCTGTTTACACAAGCGGGCGGATCTCCACACTCGATTCCCTGACAATCGGGGAAGAGCAGCGGCGATCGTCGCTGCTCCATCCCTGGCCCGACTCCCGCTGTGACTGAACACAGGGGAGGAGTCCAGCGACGTAGGTCTACGTCGCTGGACGATAACGAGCCACATTGCTGCAGTAGCAGTAATGTGAGCAGACGTAAAGTGGTTAAAGCGTAACATCACTTTTGTTGAGAAAAAAAAAAAAAAACATTCCCCTCTGGCTGATCTCTGTACATTGCAGGGATTTTAACAAATTTTTTTGCAGATTTCTACCTTTTGTTATTCTGAAGAAATCATTGTTTGTTCCCCGGTGCCTCTGTGCTGAGTGGGTCAAATGGGAGTGGTTTCATATTTATCTATCAGCTGTGGCAGCTGCAGGGCTCTATGAGGAAAGCTGCTAGGCCTGCATCCCTTTAGACGTGTTCTTATTGGGAGTATCTCACCAAAAATGACATTTGTGTTGCAGGGGATGCTAGAAATCTGACTTGTATCTTAAGCAGACTTCTGGGAAAATTGGTGAGTCAATCACACAAGCAGGAAACATAATTTCTGGGGTGTGGTCAGTATACATTCTGTGTACAGAACAGCTCCAGGTAGCCATATTACATTGTATTTTCAGAAAATTACAACAGCTGCAGATTGAAAAGGAAAGGTCATTTTTATTAACATTCAATTACAATATGATTTGTGTCGCAATTGTATACACTATATTGTTTTTTCTTTATTTGCTATTTTTTTCCCCACCAAAGTGGAGTTTTCTTTTAAAGCAAACCTGCAGTGGAAAAAAATGATGTACCTAGTGCTACCATTCACATCTAGATGCCTACACAATAGGAATGCTTTTTTCTATAGAGCCGTAATATCTCTAATAAGGGACGTGTTTATGTTCAAACAACTAGCTACCACTTCGGATGGCTCTGGCTTGTCCCCTCCCTCCTTCATTGCCTTACTACTGGCCCAAAAGTTGGGGAAAGAGAGGTGGAAGGAGAAAGGCTAGAGTCAGTAATATGGGAAGTTTAATGGATTGATTTAGAGCCCCTCATTATTCTATACTTTAGAACAGGGGTACTGAATTAAATGTCACAGAGGCCTAGTTAGTAAAATCTTCTTCCAGCACAGGTCCAAATCGCATGTTTGTGATATGACTCAGATCCTTTACATCACAGAACCCTCTCCTCCTAGGCCTTCCCATCTCTGCAGCAGGGGAACACAGGCGAAACTGCACATGTTCTCAACCCACAGAAAAACATGCCAAAAAAATGAATTGGCTGACCTACCTGTGACATGCGTACACAAATGTGCATACACAGATCTGAACTGAGCCTGAGCCCCATATAAAAATTCCATCTTTACATCAGTTCTGCAGTGCCCACTGTACACCACAGTTCTCATCCCTTCACATCAAGATCCCCCCCTTCACAATAGTGTTCTCATACCCCCTTGACATCAACCCCCTCCAACACTGCTGTCCTCAGCCCTCTATATTACTATCCACCGACCCCCCCATTACAGTCCTCAGACCCCCATTACAATACCCAGCCCCCCTACATTGTCGTCAGCCCCCCATTACAGTTCTCAGCTCCCCCACATTATTTTCCCCAGCCCTCCAATATAGTATTCCGCTCCCCTACAACATTGCTGTTTTCAGCCCCCTCCCCCATTACAGTCCTCAGCCCCCCCATTACAGTCCTCAGCCCCCCCATTACTGTCCTCAGTCGACCAATATAAAATTCAGCTACCCACAATATTGTCTTCAGCTCCCTCCCCCATTACAGACCTCAGCCCCCAATACAGTATGCAGGCCCCCTTATTACTGTCCTCAGAACCTCATTACAGTACTCAGTTCTCCTCATTACAATCCTTAGCCCCCCACCCCCGGTTTACAGTACTCAGCCCCCTCCCGACTTTCCAGTACTCAGCCTTAACCCCCCCCCCCCCCACATTACAGTACTTAGCCTCCCTCATTACAGTATTTAGCGCCCTCTTCCCACATTACTGTTCTCAGCTCTCTCTCCCACAATACCCCTCTTCCACATTACTGTCCTCAGCCCTTTCAAACCTCCCCTACCTTACACGGTCGCGAGGACGAGGGAAAGCAGGTCTGAATGGAGGACGGGAACGGCATTGGTTGCTTGGAATACCCTTCATCCTAGCAACCAATCACTGGCTTGTTTACCTTGGGCAGCTTCTGCCCTCTCTCCAGAAGAGTCCTGCCCCAGCTGACGGCTCTGCAAAGATGACAGCAGTGTCAGCTGAGAGAAGAACAGGCTTCTAAATGGCGCGGTAGCTAAAGTCCGGGTAGAATAGTAATTGGGTCTGGACCTAGACCGCTGTCCGCCATTTAGTGATGCCTGCTCTAGAAAAAGGACACACCTGTTACATATACTGTATATGGGTGTGCCTCCACTTAAAAGCAAGTTATAGTAGGTTTGGCCCTATGCTTCACGTGTCTGATATATGATTATAGCTGAACTCCAGCTAAAAGCAAAATACACAGATGACATCCATATTTAGGAGCAATTTCTGTCCGTCCAGTACTGAGATTGATAAAGCCCTGCCACACAGCACAGCCCTGTCTGGCCAATTTTTCTCTGTCGCAGTTACTGTAAGTTACACTGAGGCTTCATGTACACGGGATGTTTGAAAACCTCTCCTAAACGCTGGAACTTGACAGCTAGTAACGGATGGTTAAAAAATTTGAATTCTACCGTGTTTACATCCGCGTTTGTGTTCAGAAGCGTTTTTACATTGTAAAATGATCATTAATGTATCCCCATTGAAAACACCTATACACAAAACTCTTATAAATGTGAGTTACCGCGTTTAGATGCCTTTGCATCATGTTACAAGCATTTGGTGTTTCAAATGCCAATAAACTTCCGTTTGAATGCATTTTTTTGCTTTGCAAAAAAAGCCACTAAACTCAACTGCCTCTAAACGACTATACATGTCTCAGTGTACATGGACAGATAAGATAACATAGAGGAGAGTTCAGGGGCTGCTGAAAACAACGCTGCACTGCTTCTAACCATCAGTTTATCAGAAGCAATGTACATGAGGCCTAACAGGTATTTTCCCTCACCCTGCCTGTTACTAGACAGTGAAAGAAGCAGCAAACTGGAGGGATCATCACTTTATGTTCTCCTACATTCAGTATAATCATTATTTGTATTAATAGCATATGAGGAAGACAGAACAAATAATTGGCTTCTTGTTCTACTTCTCCCTCTCCCAATCTGAGCTCTGCTGTATAGAGGATTACATGAGAGTGATCCCAGGTCAAGTTCTGGTACTTACACAGCTTTCCTTTTAAACATACATTGATTGATATATCATTATTATGGATTTGCATTGGTATGTGTCTTGTTTGTCTGTCTAGAGTTCAGCTTTAAAGTGGAAAAAAGCCTACGTCTAAATGTTCCTAAAAATGTTCCCTCCCCCTCCCACTACCTATCCTTCATACCCTACATAACAAAGAATTGTGTACTTATCCCTCTGCTTTATGGTCATGTAATCCTGCAGCTCTGGTTCGGGGGGGGGACTCGACAATGGCTGGGAATTCCAGGAGCTGTGACATCACCCATAGACTCCCATAGCCCAACTGCTCTTAGCTCTCCTTTCTCTCCCCTCCTTCCTCTCCCCTGCAGCAGCTGCTCACTGACAGAGGGGACACAGAGCTGCTGCTGCAGGGGAGAGGAAGGAGGGGAGAGAAAGGAGAGCTAAGAACAGTTGGGCTATGGGAGTCTATGGGTGATGTCACAGCTCCTGGAATTTCCAGCCATTGTCAAGTCCCCCCCCCCCCCCCGAACCAGAGCTGCAGGATTACATGATCATAAAGCAGAGGGGTAAGTACACAATTCTTTGTTATGTAGGGTATGAAGGATAGGTAGTGGGAGAGGGAGGGGGAGAGAACATTTTTAGGAACATTAAGACAGAAGATCACATGACTGGACCAGTGCAGATTAAAGATAGGTAAGTATACACATCTTTTTTTATACAGGCCTAGTAAATATAATGAGATTATCGGACAAATGATCGCCCGTTTTTCTTTTTTTTCCATGCTAGTCTCCATATTGAAAACAAATAGGTTACTAAAGTACAAAAATTCTCGTACGACAGAATAAAAAATCAGAAGTGATGTAATGTGTTGCAGTGTATTTGTATTATATTTTTGGATGAAACGTGTACTGATTAAATGAAAATCGTACCATCTGGTATCATACGAGAAACTTTGAACGAAAGCTGATCAAATTATTGTACAATTGATTTAAAAGCAACATTTTTTATACAATATTCTTATTGTGTGTACTAGGCTTTAGGCTTTTTTCCACTTTATTTAGGTTTTCTCACCAATAAAATGAAAAATCTCTCCACTTGTGGCTCTTGTGGTTACCTATAGGTGCTGTGCAAGTAACAGCCAGTTCACTGTTTTTCTCAATTGATGCAGGAACACTAAAAAGGAAAAAATGTGAATGTGGAACTGTTGCAAGCAATCAGAATAATTGTTTGCTTGTCCTAACAAATGAAATGTGAACTCTGTTTGAATGTTGCTGGTAACAACACCCATTATTTGTTGATTTTCTCTTCTCCAGTTTTCATGTATCAGCCTCTCTGAGGCTTCCAGGCCGCTCAGAGCAGCATAGGTTGTAAAAACAGCACAACTCTGGGGAAACCTACAGAAGGGAAGTGAACAGCAAAACCAAATATCCACAGGTAATTGGACAGTTCCCCAAATTTGCTCAGTTTTTAAACCACATTCAGACATAACAAGCAAAGAAGCAGGAAAAAAACACAGAAACAATAACATATCAATGGAACAGTATAGTTTAGGACATTAAATGCAAAGAAATCTAATTAAAGACAATATGTTTACACTTTTTTATTCATTCTTTTTTGAATTTTCTTTGGAATCTGACTTTTCAATTGGAATTAAAGATTACACTTTTTCATTGCAAAGTTCATTTTGTTTCTTGACTTAGTTCCTCCTTAGTTTTCAATAGGTTTTATGTCGCTGGCTTTCTTTTTACAGAAGCTTCATGATATTTGTTTTGTTGTCCTTAAGTTAAATAGAAAAAGAATCAAGGTTCCCTCCATTAGTTTCCATAAATGCCCTAATGTTCACAAATGCCAGGCTGTCATTCGCATCAGGTCTACGCAGTTGGAATAGAAGTTGCTTTTAAAAGCTACCCAAGAGTCAATTAAAATACAGTAATGCTGACATTTGCAGCATACCGGATGATCAAAGTAAAGAATGCCCGTACAGCTTCTGACATAAAAGCAGTGTGTTTGGCTGTGGAGTGACACAGTGTAACAGGTCAGGTAATTATCTAAAAAAATCTATGATGTATCTGTTGCAATTGCTTAGCTTGTTTCCATTATCAGAGCTATCAAACAGAACAGCACTCTCACTTCTCCTGATGGATCGTAAAGCTGGTGACACCCTCTCTCTCCCGATGCAGATGGCATCTTAGAATCGGCTGAATTAATTTGACAATAAATAGATGATAACAGTTGCTGTCTTCTGTTTTTTTGCCGCTCGGTTTTAATTGCGCCAGGACAGATTTGAACACTTCTGGGAATTGCCCAGAAGCTGTTTGTACGATTAGCAATTCCCTCTCTCTTTCTCAACCTGTCTCTTACTTTGTTCCTGTATTATTTGCATGATAATTGCTCAATGAAAATACATTTTATTTTTTTTTTTTTTCTTCCCCCTCAACCTTCCATCTAAATCTTTGTGCATTAGTTATGTAGATTAAGGTTTGTTTTTCCATTTCGCCTTGATGTGTTTATTAATTTAATGAAGGATTTTGACAGCGACGTCTGCATGCTGAGGGTACAGTGAGGCTAAGGCCATGGGTATATTCTAACTGGCTGCATATTTTCTGCTTCACTAGCATTATAATTGGCTTAATGGCTTTTCGGTTATGTATGTTGGCTTTCTTCTTCCTATCTAAAGCAGACTAATTACAGCTTTTTACATTAAAATCGGATGGATTTCAATTTATCTCCTAGAAATTATCGCAATAATTACAGTAATAAATTAGGCATATGGATGCCATTAATCACACCAGTTTAAACTCTGGCCTCATAGCAGCACAGCACCGAACGTTCTTTTGAATGTGCATTCAAATGTATGCTAGGCTAGTGTAAGGGATTTGAATTCCCCAAGCAACTAAGTGAATATATGGGAGCCTAGGGCTGTGGGTGCACTGAAAAAAATATTGATTTGCGACAGCAGAGCGCTTATATTTTAACGGTCTTATTGCTTATAAAAAAAAAAAAAGAAATATTGTATATTACTTTATTTTTCACAGTTTGAAAAATGATCAGTACATATTACTAGAATATTCTTCATATTTTAATAAACAGCATATTTAAAACTATTTATGAGAGAGCAGATTTGAATCTGATCTGAATATAATTTATGAGCCTGCTGGAATGTTCAACTATTTTTAACTAAACACGTGTGACACACATACCCCAAGCGTCTAGGTCAATTCAGTAACATCAGTCTTCTAATAAAAGGAGATATGTGTTGTATAAAATGTTATCAAAAATCAAACATCAGTCAGGTAATCGCTGCAGACTTACAGAGTATCTGCTTGACGGATATGTTCTAATGTGTATTGAGATCATTTCATTACCATGTTCTCCCCTATTAACTGTGTCTCATTTTATTTCTCTTTGCATGATCTTATATGAAACACCTAAAGTGTATCTAAATCCAAGAACAAAGAAATATATTGCAGTTTGGCAGTCCTTAGATGTGGTGAATGCACTTGTTTGTTTTAGGGTCCTTTCCCATCCGCCGATCCCCGCTGAGAAGGCGGATGTCAGCTCAGTCTCCGCTTACTTTGCAGAGACGGACCTGTCAGAGCCCCGCTCTCCTCTGTGGGAGATCGGATGAAAACGGACCACCTGTTTCATCCGATCTGATCTGATCTGATCCTCCAGACGGATGGAAAATAGGGTTTCCATCTGTCCAGATTTCACGGACAGGATTGGATACTTACCAATTTTTATTAGCTCCAGTCTGGTCACATGATCCTGCAACTCCAGCTCAGGAAGCGCTCAACAGAGGCTATGATTTCAAAGAGCTATTCAGCTTTTCTTCCACTTTAACCATGAATGTTTAGCCATGAAGCAGGATCCAATTGTCATTTATACAACTCAAGGTTTTTTAAAATGAATAAAATATATATATTCTGGTTGGTTGCTAGGTGTAACAATGTATTGTTAACCCACATTTCATGCATTCATATTCCACTGGCTCACAATGTTCTTGAAAAAGGTATGTCTTGAGAAAAATATAGGGTTGACATTGCTCAGATTGCTTTTGAAAATGCTACTTTTTTAAGTGTTTTTCTGAGTTCTTGTTCCTAGTAATGGTGGGTTACTCAATCACAAGAGTGGGAAATAATATTTGAATATTCTCTGTACACTATTGTTGAAGATCTGTACACTTTTTCCATGTGGCATTTCTGCTATATTGTGGAAATCATAGCTGGCTGCAGACATTTTTACATATATATATATATGATTCAATAGCATTATTTTTTATTTTTTCATTTTTTTTAAAATGGCTTGTATAGCAATTATGTGTGTGATGTGTTTGTTAAACTGGTGTTTCATTTTAGTAAGTTACACTTAAAGCGGAACTTTACCCATAACAACTTGCTTCTTGCTGGAGGCTGTCACTTTGCTGAAGCCCACGGTCCCCAAACAGCAGTAAATCATAAAGTGGAACTCAACCCCTTGATTTAATGGTTTCAAAAAGTTAGTAGTCCCGGTGTTCCGTGAAAAAACCATACCCGTGAGAAAACCATACCCTCGTCACTTCCGGAGGGTATGGATTTCTCACGGTAGTTTAACTTGCGGCGGTTACATTATAACAGCTCCTCTGCATCATGCCTCATGTCCGCTCCTTCCCCTGTCACTTCCCTGATCTCGGTTAATAAATATAAAAGCGGATCACGGAGCACAGATCGCCGTCACTTACATTTTATACACCCGCCGCCACTTTTATATTTATTAGGGGAGATCAGGGAAGTGACAGGGAGAGGAGAGGAGATGATTGATGTTGCAGCAGAACTGTTTTAATTTTACCGCCGCAAGTATTAGTGCCGTTAACATATCATACCCTCCGAGCATGCGCACTTGTGAACTTCTTTCTTCTTCAATTACGTCTCCGGGGCTCTGAGCATGCGCTCTGCTGCGCTGCTCTGCTGTTTCAGACCGGAAGTGACGAGGGATATGGTTTCTTCACGGGGTATGGTTTTTTAACGTTACACCGGCATACAAGGAATGTAACTGTCACATTTGCTTGTGCGCTCAACCAAACTGTCAAACCATCAAAATGGCTGGTGTCATAACTGATCACACGTGCAGCTCCATGGCAGTTGCAGTTTAAAAAGAAGCAGCGTCTTTGGCTGTAAAGGATAGGAGGTTTTAATTCTGCTGTTAGCAGATCGGCCTCTACAAACTCTGTAGTGCCTAAAAATGCCTAAAATGGAGAGCAAGTGAGCATGTGCAGAGCAGGGTGAGACAGTGTATTACTGGATTTAAAACAGTATAGACACTTATTTTTATTGTTTTACATAGCTATACCTGCAAAAGGGGCCAGCCTGAAATGATCTAGCAGGACTTCATTTTCTGACTAAAGATCCACTTTAGGAATCTATTTTTAATCTTTTTGCCCAAAATTCACACAACTTGTAACCTTAGAGATTTGATATATAGCAATGTTTTGTTTCAGTTGGAGTTCTTCATTAAATATGTTTCACAGTAACAATTGTAAAACAAGGTATACATGGACAGAAAATCAGCTGGTTCAACGGGAACCAGACAAAATTCTGTCTGTGTGCACAACTCTCTGTTCAACAGACCGGCTTCTGTCAAATGGTCAGCCTGGAAAACCAGCATTTGATTAGAGCTTGTAACCAATAGCTGTGGTGCTGATCTGTGTTTTCTGATGGAGAGGGGGGGGGGGGGGAAGTCCCCACTGTCAGAATACAATAGAACAGTGGGAGAGCTCCCTGCATCAACATTGCTTGTGTTGATGCAGGTATATGTCAGCTTTTTTATCATTCATCCTGCAGGTTTATACCCTGCTTTATACTTGTTGGAACAAAATATGCTATTGAAGTGTAACTGCTAGTTTATTGCATTATTTTAACTTATTAGGCCACACACACACACAGAACTCTCCTGTACCCTGATAGTGAGATATCAGCATAGTTGCCAACATTTGAAATAAATTTCCAGGGACACTTTGCAGCACAGCTATCAATTACTTACCACACCCACTTCCCCGAAGCTCAGCCCACTCTGCATAATTAATCTCCGCCTACTTATCAGATTATAGGGTCTACTTCATAAAGAGAGAATTACAGGAATTTGAAAAGGGGATTGAAAACTTGAGGCCAAAGTATCAGAGTTGGAATAATTCTCCCATTCAGATGCACTACTTCTGCCTAAAGTTTAAAATTCTCATCACAATTCCATGCAATTCTAAAGTGTCAGCTTGTGGGAAGGTGCTCTGCCTCCCCCTGCTGGCGGATTTCGGAAAGTGCACCATGCTGACACCCTGCCTCCGGTGACACGTTAAATTTGCGACAGGCGGGAAGAGTGAGCTGGCACCGAGAGAGAGACAACCTGCTGCCAGAACTACAACACCTATCTGGGGTGAGAGCGACACTGTGTGGAACAAAATTTAAAAAAAGAAAAAAAAATTTTTTTTTTTTTTTTAAATGAGTTACATTGTCCCTGATTAACAGGGACAATGTAAATTACCCGGGACAGGCTCCTATTTCCCGGGATTGTCCCGGGAAAAACAGGACAGTTGGCAGGTATGTATCAGCAGTGTGACCAGGTTGGCTCAGGTCAAAAATCTTTTTCGCATATCTAAAGGTGGACTTTTACTGTAATATATGCTATTAACTAATAATCTTTACATTCATTGAACAAGCTACCATCCTCATAAAAAGAGCAATTAACTCTCCAAGGCTGGGATTTGAGATGTGACCTTGCCATCCCTATTCAGGGGTCAAGGGGCATCAAAAGGTTGCTGCACCAGTTGAAAACTGAAGATTCTGTCAACATGTGCAATGGCCAAACTAATTGGAGGTGAAGCTGGGGAATGTGGTGATGTCACCCAGAGCGGCTTTGCATTTGTTATGGTCAGTTCTTATTTTTATCTCACAAAACAGTCAGAATGCCAGTGGCCGGGGTTCTGGCAGGTTTAGAGTGCTCTTTTCCTGTGGGGTTTCTAACCTGCAACCATTTAAAGCTTAAACCTAAGCTTTAGTGAACTTTAGTCTTGGTTCACATCTACGCGTGCTGCGCTTGATGCATTTTTCCGGTGCATTTTGTGTTTTAAAAACCTGCGGTTTTGATGTGTTTTTGCATGTAGTTTTTATGCATTTTTTGTATTGCGTTTTTTTATCTTTAAACACACTGTATATAGCTGGTTGCTAAGCAGTGGGCTGGGAAGCCGGCTGCCACATCCTTAACAGCAATTAGTCATTATCTGTCAGCCGGTTTCCCCCAGCCTGCAGACCCCCACAACCACAGCCCAACATTAGGACAAAGAGCTTTGGAGTGGAGGGGCTTGCTCGTCCCCTCCTGTTCCCGGCCTGCTGGGCTGCATGCTCCTATAAGAGTCCGGTATGGATTTTGGGGGGACTCCAGGCAACTTTTCTTTTAAATTTTTGTGTGGGGTTCCCCTCCAAATCCATACCAGACCTGAACGGCCTGGTATGGATTTGTGGGAGACCACACGCCATTTGTTTCTCAAATTTTTGTTGCGGCTCCATTGAAGTCTATTATATGCACAATACAATCTGCTGCGGGGAAAAAAAGTCCCTGACCCTTTCCAAAAATGCACATGAAAAACATGAAAAACACATAGAAGTGAACGTGTACAATAGGAAACCATGTTAAATGAACTGCAGTGCGTTTATGAAAACTGAAAAATGCACTAAAAAGCACAAAGGTGTGAACATAGGGTTAAATAGCTGGTTTGGACTTTCCTTTACTAATCAGGTGTGTGGGCAATGTAAAGTGTATGAAGCATCAGCTATATAGTGTATATAGTGAGGAGTTCTGCCAGCGGGATGGGAACTTACCATGTGTGACTAAAAGAAAGGTCTTAAAGTGTAAAACTTTTTACTTTTGCTGTCTGGGTCCTGGGTGAACATAAGAGGAAATTTCTCCAAAGCAAAGGGAATGTCCATATTTTTCTAGGAATACCTCTACATCTACAACTCCACGATTTGGTATTTCCCATCACCTTCTGTACCAGTGACAATGGCCATCAGAAAAAGATAAGGTGAATCTCCCCAATGGGGACATCAAAAGCAATAAATACCTGACAAATGATTGAAATATTCCTCATTCGATCAAAAAATGGTTTTACATACACTTTAAGCTTTTTCAAACAATTGGCACTGGGCCATAAGACCAATTTGTATTGCTAATACTATGAGTGAGGTCTAATGAGTCATCAGGGTTTCCTAAATATGTCTTTATAGTTAGACTTCTGCAGGACAAAAAAGCGTTAAAGCGAAATATATATTTGTCTCTGCAAATATGGTACCCTTGTATAAAAGAATAGTGCCAAACATCATTAGAATTATGTAGAAATTAATGTAATTTTTGTACAATTAGATATTTCCTGGCATTAATTAGTTCAACCTTCTAAGTTACTGATTATATCATTCTTTGCTTAGCTAGCTTTCCTCCAGAAGTTACTGGAGGTTCTTTGAGCAGTGAGGATTTGCAGATTGATTTCCTTCCTAACAGTGCCTAAGTAGTTCTGGCACCAAACATCACTTGGAAGAACCAGTAAACTGTGTCTTTTTTTTTTTGTCCTTCAGGTAAGTAAGGCTGACACCCACTGGTAGTCGGTGATCTTTTCCCTTTGACCCCCCAATTCTTCCCACTTACTATCAATGTTGAGGAGGTTTGTCTCCTGCTGGCCATCAATGTAAATGGGTGCTTGTTTCACTAGCAACCAATTTAAGCGAGCACTGAACTAACCAGCAAATACTTTACAAGCATCTCTTCCACTAACCACCAATGTAAAGACGCACCAGAATGACCACCAAAGTAAAGAGGCACTATATTAGCCACCCATATATATATGGGACATTTCTCCAGTGACCACCAGCGTAAAAGGGTTTTCCTGTTTTCACTGTCTTCATTTCTATTATTGGACATTCTTATTCATTTAAATGATTATTACAGAAAATAATGTTGTTTTTATAGAGTAGGAGGGTGGTAAAAGAATGATCCACTTCGGGTGTCAAATATGCCAGCTATTCCACATTCCACATTCTGTATTCTTTTGTTTAATATATTGCTGCACGTTGCTGCGCCATAAACTCTAGATATATTTTTTAGCAGTAGTTCCCTGACACCTGAAAACTATTTCAAGGGTTCTTCTGTTGTAAAAAATGTTGAGAAATGCTGTACTACATGGCGGCAATCCACTCCATATTCCAGCTAAAGTTTTAGAATAAAACATTTCTACTGCACACACTATTCCTCATTTTACGTGTTATCAGTCTTCTTTACATTTCTCTACACTCTACCTTTGTAGTGGGTGTCAATCTACCAGGTGAGAGTACATCTTTATGGGATTCAGTGGAGGCTTTGTGTCACCCATCTTATATTGAACTTTTTTTTTTCATCTCAAACACGATTTATGTTATGGACTTTGGCGGACTTTGAACATATCATCTTAAAGCCTCATATACACTACAGCTGCTGAACTGAAATTTATGGGCAGTTGGGTGTTTTTTTTTTCATCAACCCCTGAACTCTCCTCTAAGTTATCTTATGTGTATGTAGCACCCTCCTAGGTAGGTGCTAGGAAAGAGCATATTGTGGCCCTGTCTGCTTATCAGGGGGGCCTGATCATTCATTTAGGCTGTCATGTGCTTCCAGGTGTGTCTGTTGAGCTTGGGGAGTCTCCCCACTGTATCCAATGAGGGCACTTGTTAGGCAGTGGAAGAAGGAAACCTGACCAATAGCACACCAGGGCTTATATTAGTCTCAGTGGGTGGAACCTGCCACAATGCACCCTGGGATGGGGTATAAGTCTGAGGGGAGCACATGACAGAGCATCTTTGGCAGGAAGCAGAGTCCCAGGAGGAGGGTGACGGCTGTCTCTCCTCCTGTCAGCACTAGTGAGGGTGTCCTGGGTAGTCGGCCTAGAGGACGAAGGTTGAGCTGAGCTGCAGAGAGGGATCCAGTGTGCTGTGGACCGAGTGGAGCTGCTGGGCAGAAGTTTCCAAGAAAAACAGTATTGTGAGTACTTAAAACTGCTCAGGGGTCTGCCTAGGAGAGGGGACCACTCCAGAAGGTCAGAGGGATCTGGAAGCCAGCTAACCAGTAGAGGAAAGCTTAGAAAAGGGCGTGCCAGAGTCTAAGCCCTGAAGATAAGTGAGTGAAAGGGGGCGCCGGTGTGGGCCCTGAAGTGTTCAGCAGTGCAGCAGTAGTACAAGTAGATTCCTCAGCAAGGAGTGCTTAAGGGAGCTCAAAGAGGACTTCTTTATTCAAGAAAGCAGTCCAAATTCAGTTTGGAGTTAACAGGCAGCAAGCCAGCATTACCAGCGTCAACCGGCGTTGACCGGCATCTAGCCAGCGTCAAGTCAGCGTCACTTCTCCCATCCAAGTTCTCAATAAATACCAAAAACCCAAAGATACTGGACTGGTCATTGTCTCAGTGCTCATACTTGGAGAACATGCTTAAATGTGCTGTTGTTGCTAGCGGTAACCCAGGCGGACCCATATCTAGCAAAACGGCTGGGAATCCTGCTACATGTACATGTACACTCAGTTATTTATAACAGTTTAGAGGCAGTTAAGGTAACAGGCAGTTTTTTTAAAACAGAAAAATCGTGTTTATGACTGTAGTTTACCTACATTTCGAAAGCCAAATGCTTGTAACCGCATGTAACTGCATGTAACTGCGTGTAACCACAGTAAACCGAGTTTATGTGCTGTACATTTGCATTTATAAGCATTTTTAAAGGGGAAAACACTTCAGACAATTTTTATACATATAAAAATGTTGAAAAAACACAAATTTTCACCATCGGTTTCAAGCAGTCAAGTTTCCAGCCTTCAGAAAAGCTTTTCAACCGCCCTGTGCACATGAGCCCTAATACAGTTTTTCACTGTACATTGTCTATCTGTTTATTTGTTTCGATATTTTCACATTTTTATATAGAATTTTTAGCATTTATATTGTTCACAATACTGATTTTGCAATTAACTGAATTATATTTAGGAGCGAAGCATCGATTCACAATATTTACTTACTCTAAACTACATGTGCATATTTGTCACTGTAGAGCAATTATTTTTACACTATACCATGTATATTAGGGATAGTACACCTGCTCATATACATAACAACTTCCACCGGTCAATAGTTGTTAAGGACGTCAGAAAGTGCAGGCCCCACCAAGTCCTTAACAACCAGAGATGTAATTGACTCTGTTCACTTATGTGACACCATGTACACAAAGGAGCCTAGACACAATAATAGCACGGGGTTCCCCCTAATTCACACCAGGCCTTTTTAGGAGTTTTAAGGGGGGTTTCATAAAAAATAATTGGTTATTAAAGGTGAAGGCGCCTGTTTTTAGTGTTTTGGCCCTTGATGCGATGCAAATACCTGCTGCCCTTTTTTATTTTAATGGTGGTATACCAAAAAAATACAAATGTTAAATGGGTGAAAAAATAGGCACTGGTGATCAGTGGCTCCTGCTCACTCACGTACCCCCCCGCGCGTGTGCCGGTAGACCTGATGTCCGCTGGGCACTCGCGATCGTCCGTTAGAGTGGGAGAAAGGCAGGCGGCTAATGTAAACACAGCCGCCTGTCATTCTCCCCTGTGTAAGAATTGAGATCATACGGTTCTACTATGTAGGACCGTTGATCTCTGTTCTTACACAAGTAGTCACATCCAATCACAGTTAGAAACACACCCCTAGGGACACACTTAACCCCTCCCTCTCCAATAAAGTTAACCCCTTCCCTCCCAGTGTCATTTTTACAGTAACCATGCATATGTATAGCACTGATTACTGTAGTAATGTCACTGGTAACCCCAAAAGTGTCAAAAATGTCAGTCAAGGGTCCGATCTGTCCGCTGCAATGTCGCAGTCCCGCAAAAAAAATTGCAAATCGCCGCCATTACTCGTTAAAAAAAAACAACAAAAATGACAAAAATCTTTCCCTTAGTTAGTAAGCGCAATAACTTTTGCGCAAACCAATCAAAATACGCTTTTTGCGATTTTTTTACCAAAAATATGTAGCAGAAAACAAATTGGCCTAAAATGTTAAAATATTTTGATTTTTACATTTTTTTTGGGGAATTTCATATAAAAAAAATGTGAAAAATATTGTTATTTTTGCAAAATTGACGCTATTTTTTTTTGTTTATAGCACATGATGAAAAAATCGCAGAGGTGATCAAATACCACCAAAAGAAAGCTCTGTTTGTGGGAAAAAAAGGACGTGAAATTCGTTTAGGTACAGCGTCGCAAGACCACGCAATTGTCCGTTAAAGCAACACAGTGCCGAATCGCAAAATAGGCCCTGGTCAGGAAGGGGGTAAAATCTTCCGAGGCTTAAGTGGTTAAGGTGTACTGGGGGTATTATATATATTGTCTACACCAATAAATTGCATCCGTATATAAAAGGTAAACCTTATTTACCAATAAATTGTTAATAAATAAATAGATAAAAGGTGGACCTTAAAATCATCTATAATACCATAATGTATACCTTTCTAATATCAACCTAGTAAAAAGTGAAAAATATATATCTCTGTGTATATATAAAAATTGGTGACTTTTGGTGATAATAAAATTGCAATTTGGTGACACTTGTGATTATATTATAAAACCTTACGTGACATAAAAACGCATGTAATTAGCAATAAAATGTAAAATATGTAATTCATATATATTTTTTGTGCGATTAGTGAAAAGAAGTCCGTGGCAATTTAATAAAATCTTCAAAGTGCTTTTGTGCTCCGATTTGTGCTCTTGATAAAATTCAGCAATATTTGCTTCTTACCAGATGGCTTTAGGCCACAAGGACCTAGATCGCTTTTGATCCCTTTAAGGATGGATCAATCCTCCACCGGGCTTATCCAATCCGAGGATAGGTGGTAGATGTTCCAATCTGGATCTGGACCGCAGGATACGGTCTCAAGCAGATTATATGGAAAAATATGATAGGGAAGCCAAAATATAGTGTAAATCCGTTTTTATTAAGGTGACAAAATAAAAGATAAAAATTGGCTGCTTACAGTGTGTAGTGCCTTTTCCTGGCACTAGGTGGAAGCGCTGTAGTATGTTTTGGGTCTATGGAGGTGACCGCTCTGGTGCTCTGTAATATATTACAGTTTCCTTCACAGCCCATGTAGCGTGGCAGCGGTGCCGTGCGTTCCAGACCAAAGCAGGAAATGACGTTGCTGGTTTACTCAATTTCCAGTTTACAGACCACAATGCATTTCGCGGTTATCGCGTCATCAGGAAGTCTCATAAAAATAATGACAAAAATGACAAAAAAAAAAAATCTTGCCAAATGACAGGTCCGACGGATGATATGCACAAAGTGGTAGGATTTCCCAGGTGATGCCATTGACAATATTTAGTCAATAAAATCAAGGGATTCCATTTAACTGCTTTTTACATTTTTTATTTTTCACGTTAAATATGAATAAAAAACTTTTACCAGCCAAACAGAATTTTTAAATATTTTTTTTCTATGGTACATGTCCCCATCCCTTTCCTTCCCCAGGTTGTTTGACATTTCCTTGCCTACTAGCCCAGAAAATGGCTAGAACTGTTTCTTTTTAACATACAGTTGCTATTGACTTCAATGGGTTCTTGAATCAGCACCTAAATTAGTAATATTCACGGAACCCTGCTTGAACTGAACCCAGGTGCATCTGGCTCACCGTACACTTTTCAGTGGATGCAGCCCAGTAGTTGCAGCCACTTGTCGAGAAAACTTTTCCAACAAGCCCATTCAACAGAAGTCGATCATTAGATTTGGAGTGGCCAAACATAATTGGTCCCTGCTGAACTGTCGGAATTATGATCCATCTATGGCCAGTTGATGCCCAGTGTGTTAAATGTGATGAGTAGTTACAGTGCCTTAAAAAAGTATTCATACCCCTTGAAATTTTCCACATTTTGTCAGTCATATTACAACCAAAACATTAATGTATTTTATTTGGATTTTATGTGATAGACCAACACAAAGTGGCACATAATTGTAAAGTGGAAGGAAAATGATAAATGGTTTTCAAAATATTTTATAAATACATATCTGAAAAGTGTGGCATGCATTTGTATTTAGCCCCTTTAGGGCTCTTTCACACGGTTCGCCTCCGTAGGTTGAGCCGGCGGATGACAGCTTCGTCTCCGCTTGCAGTGCAGGGAGGGAGGTGTCACAGCTTCCGCTGCTCTCTATGGTGGATCGGATGAGAGCGGACCATCTGTCCGCTCTCATCCGATCCGATCCGATCCCTGAACGGATGGAAAAATAGGGTTTCCATCCGTCCAGATTTCACGGACAGGATCAGATATGGATGGCAGCGGGTGTCAGCGGAGGTGTCTCCACTGACATCCGCTGCCCCATAGAGCTGCATGGAGGATCCGATCAGATCCGCCTAAAAAACTGACAGGCGGATCTGATCAGATCGCCCGTGTGAAAGAGCCCTTACTCTGATACCCCTAACTAAAATGTAGTGAAGTCAAGTGCCTTCAGAATTCACGTAATTAGTAAATAGAGTCCACCTGTGTGCAATTTAATTTCAGGATAAATATAGCTGTTCTGTGCAGTCCTCAGAGGTATGTTAGAGAACCTTAGTGAACGAAAAGCATCATGAAGGCCAAAGAACACACCAGACAGGTCAGGGATAAAGTTGTGCAGAAGTTTAAAGCAGGGTTAGGTTATAAACAAATATTCCAAGCTTTGAAAACAGAGCACTGTTTAATCCATTATCTAAAAATTGAAAGAGCGTGGCACAACTGCAAACCTACCAAGACATGGCCGTCCACCTAAACTGACAGTCCGGGAAAGGAGAACATTAATCAGAGAAGCAGCCAAGAGGCCCATGGTAACTCTAGAGGAGCTGCAGAGATCCACAACTCAGGTGGGAGAATCTGTCCACACTCCACAAATCTTGCCTTTATGGTAGAGTGGCAAAAAGAAAGCCATTGTTGAAAAAAAAAGCCATAACAAGTCCTGTCTGCAGTTTGCGAGAAGCCATGTAGGGGACAGAGCAAACATGTGGAAGAAGGTACTCTGGTCAGATGAGACCAAAATTGAACTTTTTGTCTTAAAATCAAAACGCTATGTTTGGTGGAATACTAACACTGTACATCACCCTGAACACACGGCAGCATCATGTTGTGGGGATGCTTTTCTTCATCAGTGACAGGTAAGCTGGTCAGAGTTGATGGGAATATGGATGGAGCCAAATACAGGGCAATCTTAGAAGAAAACCTGTTAGAGTCTGCAAAAGATTTGAGACTGGGTGGAAGTTCACCTTCCAGCAGGACAACAACTCTAAACATACAGCCAGAGCCGCAATGGAATGGTTTAGCTCAAAGCATATTCATGTGTTAGAATGGCCCATTCAAAGTCCAGACCTAAATCCAATTGAGAATCTGTGACAAGACTTGAAAATTGCTGTTCACAGACGATCTCAATCCAATCTGACAGAGCTTGAGCTATTTTGCAAAGAAGAATGGGTGAAAATGTCACTCTCTAGATGTGCAAAGCTGGTAAAGACATACCTAAAAAGAAGGCCTCTACCTACTGATGAGGAAGATAATGCACTGAGACATAGCCACACCATAGAGTCCTACAAGGTATACAACAATTTACCCATAAACTGGTAAAAGGGAACTTCTCCACTAATCTTAAACACACAACACATACACTCAAACCCAGGTGGATCCAAGCTCTACCTCCTCCTATGTATTCAAAATTGTATGGGTTCCTATTAATCTGTAAGCACCACCAACCCAATTCACCATGAAGTTGAAAGAGAATGAACAGTTAATAATGTGCGGCTACTTCTATCTGCATACAAAAAGTAATCATCTTTAATTGAAACAAGCATACAATCCACATAAATATAAATAACAAGACACATAAAAACAAGTCCTAATTCCTCTGCTCCCTACTGGCCTGCCTATATCTGCATGTATACATGTATGTAATATATCTAAATTGCATGCTATACTTTTCATATTATTTCAAATTTGGCAGATAGGTGATCACCCAATGGCCTTTGCAATTTGTATAAAAGTTCATTACTTAAATGCCGTGACTCCAAGGACAACTCCTTTTGTCATGTTCTCCCATGGTTTTTTTTAGTGTGTAGGTTTCTTTTAAACAACGTGAGGGGACTAGAATCGAGGCTCCGTGTTTCGGGATATTGATCATCCCTTGGGAAGTAAATAATGTTCGATGGTTTGAGTGCCTCTAGAGATCAAAGAAATCTCAAAAATGGAGTTGATGGCTCGGTCCCTTTAAATCCAGAATTAGTGAAATTAAGATGAAGTTTGCTTACACTCGTGGTCTAGAGGAGGTTTGCTAATGAGATAATAGGTATCCTCTCCAGAAACAGATGATGAAATCTTCACCTCTCTCACACGAGTGTATATGGAATGAACAGTCCCAGTGATGTACAGGTAAATGTTTCCCATTTAAGAAGCATATCTCATTTGTGTAACCTTCCAATGATTTATATATAATTCACATGAGCTATTTGATAACTTTCATTTTGAGGTGCCAGAGACCCAAATCACATATCGGTCCTCCTTTGAAAGAGCACGATATTCAGTAACACATGTCATGATCAAGTCCTTTTGCTATTGACAAACATTGGTATGTTTGGCAAATACCCATAGGATCAAAAGTTACTTATCCTTCGGATTCACTACTGGCGACCGTTCCAATTGAGTATCGTCAGTTGTTCTTTACATTCCATGCACCAAGGGTGCTAAGAGGTCCAGGGGAGCAGGTGAAAGGACAACGCCAAGAGCCTGACCGGTTTTGCCGGGTGTCCTGTTTATATGGGACTATACTTTCCAACATGGCCGAAAAAAAAGGCGATGCTGCACATGTACGGTATGTCGTGATGTCACGACGCAGCGCCTATTAATATGCATGGCGCAGTAACGTCATCACTGTCCGCCCTCTCTGTTCAAGATATGTACTGTGTATGCAGAGGTCAATTGGAGAAAATACTGCCATCCCATTATTTCCCCACTAGATGTCTCTAAAAACACTATGATCCTACTTAAAAAAAAAAAAAAAACTTAAAAACACTATGATCCTTTGCTTTCATTAGGATCACTTCACATGCGCTCTGCTATTAGTGCAAACAGAACAATACCAAAGATGAAATAAGCAAACTGGGAGGCTGCATATAAACCAAAATCCACATGACCCAAAATTATGTATTCTCCATTTCTCTCCTCCTTTACTTAGAGAAAAAGAGAAAAAAGGGGAAAAAGGAAGAAAGAAATTATAATAATGTTAAAATATATATATATATATATATATATATATATATATATTATTTCAAGGTAGAAATGGAGAAAAGCTAAAGCTTTCATTGAGGCTGGGAGGCTTTGTTGCCTCAAGCTCCCAAACCCATCTTGCCCCTCGCTGCAGGACCATGCGATCATAATCGCCCCCTCTCTTATTGTCTGGAATTGCTTTGATTACCAAAATGCTTAAGCATCTCGGATCCCTGTTGTGCTGTAGACACACATGAGGAGCAATAGGGGCTTTAACATGGTATGTTTCGATATCATAAATATGATCCTGCAAACGTTTTTGAACCGTTCTTATGGTCTTCCCGACGTAGAAGGACCCACAGGTGCATACAATGACATAAAAAACCCCCATGGTGTCACATGTCATCTTTGGATTGCACCTAAGGATCCTTACCATCAGCAAGACCAACTTATCACCTTCCACCATATAGAAACAGTAATTACACATTCCACATCTCCGCATCCCAACATTCCTGTGTCAGATAGGAGGTTTCCATCAAATAGCGCTGTGAACCAAAACGTCCTTTAGGGAATTTGCCTTCCTATATATGATTCTGGGGGCATTCGAGACAAACCTACTTGTCGTTACATCATTGGTTAATAATGACCAAT
This sequence comes from Pelophylax lessonae, assembly GCF_965119305.1. Taxonomy (NCBI): domain Eukaryota; kingdom Metazoa; phylum Chordata; class Amphibia; order Anura; family Ranidae; genus Pelophylax; species Pelophylax lessonae. The sequence continues at coordinate 464,791,776 of NC_138769.1, forward strand.
GCTTTCCACATATTTCTTTCACTCTAGTGGCTAATTCTTTATACTGCATGTATAATCACACTTTTTTCTCCTTCTCTGATTTCTTCCCCTGTGATCTAAACAGTAGTTCATTCCTATTACTCTCCCTGGACCATCTGTAAGCCATATTCAGCCATCTATCTTTGTATCCTCTCCTCTGGAATCTATTTTGTAAACCCTTGGCCTCTAATTCAAAGTCAGCTATGTCTGATCAATTTCTCCGAGCTCTAAGATATTGGCCTGTTGGAATGCCATGGATTAAAGGTCATGGATAAAACTATCTGTATGTAAAAGACTATTAGTAGCTGTGGATTTTCTATATAGTTTAGTCTTAATTATGTGTTGGTCAGTGATCTCCACAACCAAATCCAGGAAGGTCACCTCTCATGGTGCCATTAACTGGTAAATTTTAGGTTGTATGGATTCACTGCCAACTCCTTCATAAAGTTTTAATTTTCTTCAGAGGTTCCTGTCCAAAATATTAGGACATCGTTGATGTACCTGTACCAGGAAAGAACCCTATACAAGTACACCAATGACACCAGAGAAAAGCCAACTCTCCCATTCACCCAAGTACAAATTGGCATATGCCGGGGCACATTTAGTGCCCATGGCAATGCCTTGCACTTGGTGGTAATATTTTCCATTGAATTGAAATTTGTTGTTGGTAAGTTCAAATTCCAACACTTTGACTATGAAGGCATTATGTTTTTTTGTTAATGGTCCTACTGCTTAGTGTTTGTACAATGACCTGTAGGCCTTTCTCATGTAGTATCAAGCAATATAATGCCTAAATTTCCAATGGTAATAGAATAGTGCCCTCCAAGAGTCAAGCCCTCCAGAATAGTTAATAAGTGTAGGGTATGCCTTACATATGCGAACTTGTTGGTTACAAATGGTTGCAAAATTTTGTCAATGTATTCACTGACTTTTTCAGTCAATGAACCATTACCCGAAATTTTAGATTGTCCCGGTGGGTCGACCATCGACTCGTGGATCTTCGGGAGTAGAACACGGGTACTCTAGTGGACTCAACTTTCAAGAACTCCACTGTCTCTTAGTCAATAGTACCATCCTTGAATGCTTCATCAAAAATACCAGAGTGTTTTTTTGTTCTCTTTCCATGTTTATAGGGGGAATAGGCATATACCAATCTACAGTATATTGTTTAATATCTTCTTACACATATCTACATACTGCTCCCTATCCATTAGTACTATATTTTCCTCTATTATCTGCAGTTTTGATTACCAAACTGGAATTAAGTCTCAATTCTCAAAGAGCTGTTCTTTCACTACTGTTAAGATTGTCATAAACAATATAGTTTCTTTTTAAATGCCTGATCTCCCCAGTCACAGTTTTGACAAAAAGAGAGACCGTGGGTACTGTCGCCAAGGGGGGGAAAGTACATGATCTTTTGTAACGACCTGTCTCCTTTAAAGAAACCTGTTTGTCTTCCATTCTTGGGAAGTCTTCCCATTTCTCATTTGCTTCCATAGCTAATTCCAGCATTAAATTTGCAAAGTCCTCATCTGATTCCTTATTGGAATCAGTGTGACCTTCTTCCCATAGGGCAGTTAGGTCTCTCAAAGTGCAATATTCTTTCCTTGTAAGGTCTGTCCAGGCACCCAGTGTCCCTAATGGATGTTCATTGAATTTTTTATGATATATAGTATGCAGGGTCAACTTCCATGCAATTAAATAAATGTCCTTAATTACGTCAAAGACGCCTCCAGTACGGGTCAGGCAAAAAGGACAAACCCTTCCCTAAAAGGGACAAAATTAGACTCTGATAATTCAATGCTAGAAAGAATAATTATTTAGAATTTTTCTCCTCCTCCTTGCTGTAGACAAACTTGTCTAGGCTAGATTTCTTGGGAAGAGGGGTCCCTGTTGGGTGTGTATTCCCACCGAATATTGGACCTAGATCTATATCTTCTCCTCCTTCTTTTTTTGGGGGGGGTAGTCCCCTGTTTTTTAAAGGGACAGACCTTTGTTCATGAACTCTTTGTTCATTTCTGGTATCTGAAATAGAGGGGGAATGAAGTTCATCCTCCAGCTCATAGTTTTTCCTTTTATATGTACTCCCGTGTTTATGGTGGCTCTGTCCTCTACCCCTTGGTCTAGACGTGTTTGATGCTCTTCTAAATGAGCCAATGGACTCAATTTCTGATTGGCTTATCTCCTTATAGCGCTGATATCCTTTCCAACCAGATTTAAACTGTCCCCTATTCTGGACTACCCCCCATTTATATGCCTGATTTGTGGCATACGCCATCCAATTTCTTTCCAGTTTTTTAATTTTTGTAACTGATATATCTCTATTTAGTTTTTCAATTGCCTGGCATATTTTTTTCTCTTTAGATATCACCTGAGGTTTCTGTCTATGGGGGGCTAAGGAATCTAGTGCTGCTTGTAAGTCCTGATTAATTTGTGCCATTTGCTTCTCATAGTAGTCCATCAAAAGGACCGCCATATTCTGGGTACACTGCTGTAAATTGTCCTCCCACCTTTTCTTAAAGTCCGGATCCACCTTCCTAATCCTACGGAAGATCTGGACTCTCAAACATTTTGGATATATTTTCTCATCTAAATATTTTTTTAAAAAAGTCTATATTCCACCATGTCCTCAACTTTTTCTCATATATGTCTTTTAATAGATACAAGGAGCGTAATTTTTCCCTATCTTGTATAACATTGTTTGTAACTGTATTGGTATGCTCACGCCTTAAGAGTTCCCTTCACTGGAACTAAAGGGCCAAGCCCAAACTGAAAAACAACCCCGCACCATAATCCCCCCTCCACTAAATGATTTGGACCAGTACACAATCTATGTGGGTCCCAGAACGCATACAAATTGCACTTGTTCCCGCACTGGCAGCTAAAACACGTTGCTCTTTAGTAGACACCCAAGGGAGTCATTAATTCTTATAGGGACCATTCATTTTTAATGACACTGCATGCATCTAAAAATGCAGTGCATTTTTGGGTGCGTGACGGCACCATGCAGTTCTATGTAGCATTTTGAAACAAGGGTCAGGACTTTTTCCCTGCATTTCCCGCAGGTGCAGAACCCCAATCAAATTAATATGCTGCTGTGCCCATGCAAATGCAGCACTCAGGACCCGCATACATGTTAACTTAGCCTACATCTGACCCCTTAAGGATCACTTGAAAGCAGTATTAAAGCAAACATTTATTATATTGAAGCTTAAAAATTCTTAGATGTGATGGCTGCATTAGTTTTTGTTTTTTTTATTTAGTCTTTCTTCTATTTTGGCTAGTAGGTCTATTGTTTTTCAAAAGAACAAGGACTCTTGCAGATATATCAGTTACAAGGATGAGACAAACCATTTAACACTAGCGGGGGTGCTTGCAATGACCAGCTTTTATTTATTTATGTAAAACATTTATCCCAAAAGAAAAAAAACTATTGTAATTGCTTATAAAGTTTTGGCTGGAGTTTGGCTTCAATTTGTTTGTGTATTTAAATCTGCTAGTGCATGTAACACTGCTGTGCAAATATGCCCCCTGTGCTCCTTCATCCAGAGCGGAGGCATCGTAATACAGGAGGCGTATTATTGGCCAGATCACCAGCTAAACACAGAGGAAAAAAGTCTAAAAAAACTAATTTTGCCACCTCATCTAATGATTGGTAAGTTGCAATTTACAACATTTTGCATTTTGGGTTTAACCACTTTACCCCCGGAGGATTTTGCTGTCTTACGTTCAGGCCACTTTTTGCGATTCGGCACTGTGCAACTTTAACTGACAATTGTGCGGTCGTGTAACGCCGTACCCAAACAAAATTTACGTCCTTTTTTTCCCCACAAACAGAGCTTTCTTTTGGTGGTATTTGATCACCTGTGCGATTTTTACTTTTTGCACTATAAACAAAAAAATGCGTTTATTTTGAAAAAATAACAATATTTTTAACATTTTTTTATATGAAATTCCCCCCAAAAAATATGTAAAAATCCAATTTTTTAAAAATTTTTGGCCAATTTGTTTTCTGCTACCTATGTTTGGTAAAAAAAATCACAATAAGCGTATTTTGATTGGTTTGCGCAAAAGTTATTGCGTTTACTAACTAAGGGAAAGATTTCTGTCATTTTTGGTGTTTTTTTTAACGAGTAATGGCGGCGATCTGCGATTTTTTTTTGCGGGACTGCGACATTGCGGCGGACAGATCGGACCCTTGACTGACATTTTTGACACTTTTGGGGGTACCAGTGACATTACTGCAGTAATCAGTGCTATATATATGCACTGTTACTGTAAAAATGACACTGGCAGGGAAGGGGTTAATTTTATTGGAGAGGGAGGGGTTAATGTATGCCTGGTGCTTACTGACGTGTGGGGGGGGAGGTGACTGAGTGAGTTAGGGACAGATCGGATGTTCAGCTATGCTGAACACTCCGATCTGTCACTCCCTGTCACTTAGGAGATCCGCCCGCTCTGTTTACACAGGCGGGCGGATCTCCAAACTAGATTCCCCGACGATCGGGGAAGAGCGGCGGCGAACGCCGCCGCTCCTCCCCTGGCCCGACTCCCGCTGTGAATGAAAACAGCGGGAGCGCGCCTCCGGGGGAGGAGTCCAGCGACGTAGGTCTACGTCGCTGGACGATAACGAGCCACTGTGCCGCAGTAGAGGCACAGTGAGCGGTCGTAAAGTGGTTAATATCACTTGACATTTGACAGATATAATATGGTCAAATGTGATGTGTAAAAAAAGTGCGCTGGAAAAATAGAAAAGCTGCGACCTTAGAAAATATATATAATGTAGAAGATGTGTATCAGGTGCGCTAAACTATTGAATAATATGTCAAAGATATAATCATATAGTGACAAATCAACAAAAATGATGAATTAAGTGAAAAGACCTTTCCACAGGATAATAAACTAAATAAATGACAATCAATAAGAGGAATAATATCCAAAGTGATAAAAAAAATCATATAAATATATATCCAAAAGGTGTGTCCATAAATAAATGGTGAATGTCCAAAATCATGTTCAACCAACATGCATGTGAAGAAAATACAAAGGTGCAAAATCCAATATAATAGATGTGGGCAGTGAAGACCTCCACCGTGATTGAACCAGATGAAATAACACAAGGGCGTAAGTGTTATCAGATCCGATATTGATACCCAGGAAAGACATGCCCCTCTCTCTAGGAAGGAATCCTGGAGGCAGAGAGAGGGGGAACTATACCTAATGACCAAAGCTTAGAGATCCATCTACCCAGGCAACAGGACAGGCTCCCAATACAGGCGGAATTTCACCTCTCTTTGCCTAGAATTATCAAACATCTGGTAATAGGCTGACCTGCTCTTCTCTCTTGGAGAGAAGGATTTGAGGGTGTTCTTATCTTTCCTGGGTATCAATATCGGATCTGATAACACTTACGCCCTTGTGTTATTTCATCTGGTAAGGGGCTTATTCAACATGATTTTGGACATTCACCATTTATTTATGGACTCACCTTTTGGATATATATTTAGATGATTTTTTATCACTTTGGATATTATTCCTCTTATTGATTGTCATTTATTTAGTTTATGGAACAACAATAACCCCTGAGGATTGGGACTTTCAACGGCAAGAATCAGGACTTGAGTATGAAAATATATAAATTTTTATTCCACATATAATAAAGATAAATTATACATAATCACATATCAAGTATATAATAAAAACAAGGTCATAGATACGTCTTGGAACCAGAAGGGTCTGAGGTGTCTGGATCGGACTAGACGCGTTTCGGTCCAAATGCCTTTCTCAATGGTCCACAAAACACCAGAGCTCAGACTAGGAGCATAAAAGGTAACAATGAGTATAATACAAAAAATGAGTATAAAGTTAAATTTAACATGTATTGAACAATGTTAAGAGCGATGTAACACAAAATTCATTATACATAGTGTTTGTCGTATTTAGATGTAACAAAGAGGGGGGGCAAAAAATGCCTCTATAATTACGTACCAGATATGTAAGACCTCTGTGAAATCCAGGACGTGAGACCAAAAGGATGGGCCTTGGTGGATGAGAAAAAGGCCTTCAATTGACTATGGCCGCAAAGAGTATATGCTAATCAAATTAGGTCTATACAAGATAGACTAAAGCAATATGTTAATATTTGTATGGGTTTCCAGGGGAGATTTCAATATTTGTAAGCCAAATACACAGTGGTATGGCAAATGACAGTGAGAAAGGAGCTCCACGGACAGAAAATCCCACGAGGATCTCCAGAGTGAGGTCAGAAACGCACAGGTCATCTAGAAGGTTATGAAAAGATATAGAAGAAAAATTCAATAAAGTCTGTCTATCATGGAAAATAAAAAGAAAAGTAGGACAGAATATTATGGGTACAGAATACCTGTAAAATAGTAGTAGGATAGATATGTCCCCCGATGGATTTATGATGCTGGGACGTGTCCAGCCATGCATCCCTGTTGACATGGAATATGTCAAGCCTGAAATCATGAGGGATATCAAAGAGTAAATAGATAGGGAGTAAATACAAAGATAGAAAAAGGTCTCGTTTCTCAACGTGAGTACTGCAGTTGGTAGGAGAAAAGAGTAGTGAGGAGGAATATGGAAGCGGTATGTAGTCTGGAATAGAAGTTACTGAATAAGAGAAAGAGTAGTACGAGTAGGAGTATCAAAGATATCCTAGGAATCAGAGATAGGAATAGCTAAGTAAAGGGAAAATAGTCCCAGTAAAGGTCTCAAAGGGTGCCCACATACCAGGAATAAGTATTAGCCAAAGTATTGTGACAAAAGCGGGTCCTATGAGCAGTTTTAGAAAATCCAGGGGGAAAGTAACTTACCTGTATAGGTCTGTGCATAAGAGTAATGGCGGCGCGCTCTGAATAGAGCGCGGTCCGCCATTAAGTACGTCGGCGCATGCGCCGGAGCCTGCGTCCAATCTCCTCCCAGGACGAGTGCGGACCAATAGAGGTCCCCCGTGTCTGGAGCGCACAGACGCCGCCCACACAGGGTTGGCCGCGGCGTGCGTTCCGGGCACGCCGACGCACAATGTCCGGGTCTGAATCTCCGCCAATGGCGGGATCAGGTGACCGGTGACGGGGCGGGGGAACGCCCCCATGTGCGCCGGGGGGAGAATCCGCACGGGGAGCATACAGTATCACTGACACTAAGCTGCAGCTGAGGGGACAAAGCCAAGACTATAGACATATAAACAAGGCAAACTCTATGTTAACATAAAGATACAAAAATGAAAAGACAGATATCGATTAATAATGGATATTTTGCAATAGCATTCAATAGGGACAGGAGCAAGAAACCACTGCAGGAAAGGTGTATTGAATGGCCACATATTTACATGAAGAAAGGTCAAATATAAAAGAAAGATGTAGATTGATATTGAATACTTTGAAATGGCACTCAAATGAGAAATCGGAGCAAAAAAGCTACTGCAAGGAGGGTATATTGAGTGACCACAAAGTGGTGCTTGTATATTGTGTGATGTGAAAAAGTTGATTTGTTCTATATATATAAATGGGAAGGAAAAAAGAAAACCTATCACATATGTTATGGGTATTGGATATGTTGAGGTGATTTTCAAATGAGGCATGAATTATATTTAAAGACATTACCCCAGGATATTGTCATAGGATGATGTCCTCAAGGGGGGAGGAAAAGGGGAAATAGTGTCCAAAATGTAATGGGCATATATGTACTTTTGGTAATTTTAAAATGAAGCAGATATTGCACAGAAGAGCATTACCGCGTAGTGTTGTCGTTTAACCACAGATAGATTATGGATCCCATCCCCCTGATGAGAACCCTTCAAGGAAGGGCTTGAAACTAATGTTTTCGTTGAGTCCTGGGGGGATGGTAGCTCTAAGGTTGTGGATCCATCTGGATTCCCTCTGTAAAAGAGTTTTGTCCCAATCTCCTCCTCTGCTGCTGGGGTGCACACGGTCAAGGATGACAAAAAAACAGCGTGGGAAAATACCGCTGTGTGTGGTCAGGACATGTCTCCCAAGAGGGAGATCAGGATTGCGTTGGCGCATACATGTAATATGTCGTTGAGCTCGTTTATGGAATTCATTTTTTGTCTTCCCGACATAAAAGCACCCACAGCAGCAGAGGAGGAGATAGACTACTCCTATCGTTTGACAATTGGAAAAATGTAGAGGTCTATATGGGGAACCATTAGGCAAAATTATATTGGGGTCTGTACAGATGTATTGGCATATATTGCACCCTCCACACTTAAAAGTTCCTAGGCGTTTACATGGATCTTGGCGAAATTCACCTGTGTATTCACTTTTAACTAACTTATCCTTGAGTGAGCGGGTCTTGCGATAAGTTATCGCCGGTTGGTCAGTAACAAAAGGATTAAGGTGTGGATCACATGTGAGTAAATGCCAGTATTTGTTAAGGACATTGTAAACTCTGTCGTGTTGTTTCGTGTACGAGGTTATAATGCGTGCCTGATGTTGGATCAGATTGTTATCACGTGAAGTTTTGATCGATTTTTTGAATATGAGGTCTTGTCGTTGTTGCGATTTGGCCCTACGATAGGCCTTTTTGAGGCAAGTTTGTGTGTAGCCTCTAGAGGTCAATCTTGTTCTAAGTTTATCTGCTTCCAACTTGAAAATGTGGTCTTCAGAGCAATTGCGTCTAAGTCGCAAATATTGCCCGTAGGGGATAGACTTTATTAGAGGAGCTGGATGAGCACTAGTTGCGTAAAGTACTGTATTGGCGGCGGTGGGTTTTCTAAATAGTGTGGTAGTAATGTTTCCTAATTGATTTTTATTGATTGTGATGTCCAGGAAGTCAATGGAATTGCTATTGTAACTAAGGGTGAATGAGAGGTTAAAATTGTTTCTGTTCATGGAATGAACACAGTCTAGAAGTGATTCCTCATTGCCTGTCCAGACAATGAGTACATCGTCAATGTACCTATGCCAAGCCAATATGTGCTGAGTGTATTTTAAATGTTGTTCCTCAGAGAGGAAAGAGCGTTCCCATTCCCCCAGGTACAGGTTGGCGTACGATGGGGCACAACATGTCCCCATCGCAACGCCCTGTACCTGGAGGAAATGGGAACCATCAAAGGAGAATACATTACGAGTAAGAATGTATTCCAGTGATTGTAGAATAAATTTTTGTGTGGCTGGGGAATCTGAGTTGGATTGTGTGAGGGCATGTGCGACCGTGCGGATACCCTGCTGGTGGGGGATGGAGCTGTAAAGTGCTTCAACATCTATGGCCACCAGCAGGGCATCCGCAGGGATCGACATGCCCTCCAACAATTGAAGGAGGTGTATGGTATCTTTTACAAAGGAAGGAAGAGTTTGCACGAATGGATACAGTTTGCTGTCCACATACCTGCTTAAGTTTTCTGATATACTGCCCCTACCCGAGACGATAGGTCGTCCAGGCGGGTCATTTTTATTTTTGTGGACTTTAGGCAAACTATAAAAGGTAGGAATAGTAGGGAATTTGATTCTCAAATAATCCCAAGTGGTTTTATCTATGCAACCCGTTAGGTAACCGTTGTCCACCAAGGCATAGAATTCTGCAAAATACTTATCAATGGTTGTTCTGGATATTTTGTGATACCAGGTTGAGTTATTAAGAATTTTCCAGCACATATTGGCGTATTGTTGGTTATGCATAACGACTATATTGCCCCCCTTGTCGGAGGGCTTAATAGTCAATTGTAATTGTTTGGTGAGGGCAATAAGTGCCTGGTTTTCTTCTAGACTGAGATTAGAAGCTTGAGTCTGAGGAGAAAGTTTGATTTTCTCAATATCTTGGGATACCAACATGACAAAAGCTGCCAGATTGGTATTACTATTTAGAGCAGGAAATTTGTCCGATTTTTTTTGAAAGCGGTTTGTTGCACCAGATTGAGGATGTTCGTTTAATAACGAATCCAAATCAATCCTGTCTATTAGATCTAAACCGTCTTGTTCCTCTAGTAAGGCAATTAGTGTATCTAAAGCTTCCGTTTCTAATTTTTTGGTTTTGGGTTGCAGTAATTTGGGGTTATGTTTCTGAGCGTGTTGACTTTGTAAGAGAATTTTTCGAGCAAATAGATTTAGATCTTTTTTGAAAGTGAATTTGTCTATATCAGTGGTGGGACAAAAAGTGAGGCCTTTACGCAGTAAAGATATTTGGGCTGGTGACAGAGTGTAATCTGAAAGATTGATGATATCGCTGTCATCACTAGAAGAGGTTGAGTTTCATGAGTGATCCTCAAAATCCGTGTTATCTGCGGCCATGGCATGCGTGGTATCTGTAATTGCTATGTGTTTGGTTTCTAGTGTGTTTTTGACCGGTAAATTCATGTGAGCTAAACGTCGTGTATCTGATGGGAGTGGGGGCCCTGAAGGAGTTGGGGGGCGTTTACTTGCATTTGTGTTGTCATCTTGGGCAAAGGATCTTTTTGTTTTCACTTGTTTGCCCCTATTGAGAGTGGGCAGTGAAGATGAAGACAGTGAAGAGTTTATAGATGAATTCGAGCCTAAATTATGATCGGCTCTGGTTAAATCGCGTCTTTTAGGGCGAGGTTGTGTTTGTCGTTGATGCCATTTATAGGCCTTTTTGTCACGGAAGGCTATTCTGTCCCTACAGAGTTTTTGCTCCTTTTTGTTAATGTTCAGTTTGATATTTTTATCTAATTGATTTTTTATATTGTTTTCCAAATTAGTAAATTTTGGGGTGTCCAAATGTGTCTCTAATTGTTCATAGAGTTTCTCGATGGTCAGGTCTAATCCCTTTATTCTCTTGTGGTATTCTTCAATGAGGAGGCACATCATGTTCTTTGAACATAATTGTAGATTTGCCTCCCATTTGGATTTGAAGATTTCATCGAGATCCTCAATAGTTGGAAAGATTTGGACTCGTAGGCCTAAGGGATTAAGGTTTTCTCTATTATATGTTTCGAAATTATCAATATGAAGGTATAGATTGGTTTTCTTTTCTACCGCTTTTTTTAGTTCAAAAATTAAGGATTCAATTTTAGTGTCCTGAGCTTCTTTTTTGCTGTGTTCTCTATAGGATAAGAGAAGATTATCAAAACCTGTACCCCTAAACATGATGCCTATCAAGGGATTTATTTGTATAAATCGTGAGAATGGAATGGATAGAGATGCTCTAAACCGTGTATTTAAATTCTGTCACCTATAAGTTTGGACTATTGAAATATAGAGTAACTGTTGGTTATAGTGGACTAAATAGCATGAAATAAATGAAAGGGTTGCCTTGTTTGGGCTGTCTGTCTATTGTCGTCCTCAAAGGCAGTGCAATATATGTAAAAAGTGAAAGGAAGGGTTGTGTATTGATCTCAAACAGATCTCAAGAATAATCAGACAGTAAGGGAAAGGGAAGTGAAAGCTATTTTTTCTCACGTCACCCTAATGGACCCTAGGTCCTGGGGGTCCCCTGGATCTGAAACAGAGCTAAGGGGGCCAACCAGGGCCCTGGGTACTTCGGGTAAACGAGCACACAATAAGGTAACCTTATTTAAGAAGTAACTAGTATTTCATTAAAATAGTAACTCAAATGGTAGCACTAAAAGATTGTCTTTTTGTGCACATGAAAATAATAATCAAGTATAGAAAACACAGAATGCGAATGAGACGGGGAAGTGGGTGTTTGCCACCCTAAATATTCAGAAAAGATAAATTCGAATTCTGTGTTTTAAACCTGGGATCTTGCCAACATCCCTGATAAATATGGAACAACAATAACCCCTGAGGATTGGGACTTTCAACGGCAAGAATCAGGACTTGAGTATGAAAATATATAAATTTTTATTCCACATATAATAAAGATAAATTATACATAATCACATATCAAGTATATAATAAAAACAAGGTCATAGATACGTCTTGGAACCAGAAGGGTCTGAGGTGTCTGGATCGGACTAGACGCGTTTCGGTCCAAATGCCTTTCTCAATGGTCCACAAAACACCAGAGCTCAGACTAGGAGCATAAAAGGTAACAATGAGTATAATACAAAAAATGAGTATAAAGTTAAATTTAACATGTATTGAACAATGTTAAGAGCGATGTAACACAAAATTCATTATACATAGTGTTTGTCGTATTTAGATGTAACAAAGAGGGGGGGCAAAAAATGCCTCTATAATTACGTACCAGATATGTAAGACCTCTGTGAAATCCAGGACGTGAGACCAAAAGGATGGGCCTTGGTGGATGAGAAAAAGGCCTTCAATTGACTATGGCCGCAAAGAGTATATGCTAATCAAATTAGGTCTATACAAGATAGACTAAAGCAATATGTTAATATTTGTATGGGTTTCCAGGGGAGATTTCAATATTTGTAAGCCAAATACACAGTGGTATGGCAAATGACAGTGAGAAAGGAGCTCCACGGACAGAAAATCCCACGAGGATCTCCAGAGTGAGGTCAGAAACGCACAGGTCATCTAGAAGGTTATGAAAAGATATAGAAGAAAAATTCAATAAAGTCTGTCTATCATGGAAAATAAAAAGAAAAGTAGGACAGAATATTATGGGTACAGAATACCTGTAAAATAGTAGTAGGATAGATATGTCCCCCGATGGATTTATGATGCTGGGACGTGTCCAGCCATGCATCCCTGTTGACATGGAATATGTCAAGCCTGAAATCATGAGGGATATCAAAGAGTAAATAGATAGGGAGTAAATACAAAGATAGAAAAAGGTCTCGTTTCTCAACGTGAGTACTGCAGTTGGTAGGAGAAAAGAGTAGTGAGGAGGAATATGGAAGCGGTATGTAGTCTGGAATAGAAGTTACTGAATAAGAGAAAGAGTAGTACGAGTAGGAGTATCAAAGATATCCTAGGAATCAGAGATAGGAATAGCTAAGTAAAGGGAAAATAGTCCCAGTAAAGGTCTCAAAGGGTGCCCACATACCAGGAATAAGTATTAGCCAAAGTATTGTGACAAAAGCGGGTCCTATGAGCAGTTTTAGAAAATCCAGGGGGAAAGTAACTTACCTGTATAGGTCTGTGCATAAGAGTAATGGCGGCGCGCTCTGAATAGAGCGCGGTCCGCCATTAAGTACGTCGGCGCATGCGCCGGAGCCTGCGTCCAATCTCCTCCCAGGACGAGTGCGGACCAATAGAGGTCCCCCGTGTCTGGAGCGCACAGACGCCGCCCACACAGGGTTGGCCGCGGCGTGCGTTCCGGGCACGCCGACGCACAATGTCCGGGTCTGAATCTCCGCCAATGGCGGGATCAGGTGACCGGTGACGGGGCGGGGGAACGCCCCCATGTGCGCCGGGGGGAGAATCCGCACGGGGAGCATACAGTATCACTGACACTAAGCTGCAGCTGAGGGGACAAAGCCAAGACTATAGACATATAAACAAGGCAAACTCTATGTTAACATAAAGATACAAAAATGAAAAGACAGATATCGATTAATAATGGATATTATGCAATAGCATTCAATAGGGACAGGAGCAAGAAACCACTGCAGGAAAGGTGTATTGGATGGCCACATATTTACATGAAGAAAGGTCAAATATAAAAGAAAGATGTAGATTGATATTGAATACTTTGAAATGGCACTCAAATGAGAAATCGGAGCAAAAAAGCTACTGCAAGGAGGGTATATTGAGTGACCACAAAGTGGTGCTTGTATATTGTGTGATGTGAAAAAGTTGATTTGTTCTATATATATAAATGGGAAGGAAAAAAGAAAACCTATCACATATGTTATGGGTATTGGATATGTTGAGGTGATTTTCAAATGAGGCATGAATTATATTTAAAGACATTACCCCAGGATATTGTCATAGGATGATGTCCTCAAGGGGGGAGGAAAAGGGGAAATAGTGTCCAAAATGTAATGGGCATATATGTACTTTTGGTAATTTTAAAATGAAGCAGATATTGCACAGAAGAGCATTACCGCGTAGTGTTGTCGTTTAACCACAGATAGATTATGGATCCCATCCCCCTGATGAGAACCCTTCAAGGAAGGGCTTGAAACTAATGTTTTCGTTGAGTCCTGGGGGGATGGTAGCTCTAAGGTTGTGGATCCATCTGGATTCCCTCTGTAAAAGAGTTTTGTCCCAATCTCCTCCTCTGCTGCTGAGGTGCACACGGTCAAGGATGACAAAAAAACAGCGTGGGAAAATACCGCTGTGTGTGGTCAGGACATGTCTCCCAAGAGGGAGATCAGGATTGCGTTGGCGCATACATGTAATATGTCGTTGAGCTCGTTTATGGAATTCATTTTTTGTCTTCCCGACATAAAAGCACCCACAGCAGCAGAGGAGGAGATAGACTACTCCTATCGTTTGACAATTGGAAAAATGTAGAGGTCTATATGGGGAACCATTAGGCAAAATTATATTGGGGTCTGTACAGATGTATTGGCATATATTGCACCCTCCACACTTAAAAGTTCCTAGGCGTTTACATGGATCTTGGCGAAATTCACCTGTGTATTCACTTTTAACTAACTTATCCTTGAGTGAGCGGGTCTTGCGATAAGTTATCGCCGGTTGGTCAGTAACAAAAGGATTAAGGTGTGGATCACATGTGAGTAAATGCCAGTATTTGTTAAGGACATTGTAAACTCTGTCGTGTTGTTTCGTGTACGAGGTTATAATGCGTGCCTGATGTTGGATCAGATTGTTATCACGTGAAGTTTTGATCGATTTTTTGAATATGAGGTCTTGTCGTTGTTGCGATTTGGCCCTACGATAGGCCTTTTTGAGGCAAGTTTGTGTGTAGCCTCTAGAGGTCAATCTTGTTCTAAGTTTATCTGCTTCCAACTTGAAAATGTGGTCTTCAGAGCAATTGCGTCTAAGTCGCAAATATTGCCCGTAGGGGATAGACTTTATTAGAGGAGCTGGATGAGCACTAGTTGCGTAAAGTACTGTATTGGCGGCGGTGGGTTTTCTAAATAGTGTGGTAGTAATGTTTCCTAATTGATTTTTATTGATTGTGATGTCCAGGAAGTCAATGGAATTGCTATTGTAACTAAGGGTGAATGAGAGGTTAAAATTGTTTCTGTTCATGGAATGAACACAGTCTAGAAGTGATTCCTCATTGCCTGTCCAGACAATGAGTACATCGTCAATGTACCTATGCCAAGCCAATATGTGCTGAGTGTATTTTAAATGTTGTTCCTCAGAGAGGAAAGAGCGTTCCCATTCCCCCAGGTACAGGTTGGCGTACGATGGGGCACAACATGTCCCCATCGCAACGCCCTGTACCTGGAGGAAATGGGAACCATCAAAGGAGAATACATTACGAGTAAGAATGTATTCCAGTGATTGTAGAATAAATTTTTGTGTGGCTGGGGAATCTGAGTTGGATTGTGTGAGGGCATGTGCGACCGTGCGGATACCCTGCTGGTGGGGGATGGAGCTGTAAAGTGCTTCAACATCTATGGCCACCAGCAGGGCATCCGCAGGGATCGACATGCCCTCCAACAATTGAAGGAGGTGTATGGTATCTTTTACAAAGGAAGGAAGAGTTTGCACGAATGGATACAGTTTGCTGTCCACATACCTGCTTAAGTTTTCTGATATACTGCCCCTACCCGAGACGATAGGTCGTCCAGGCGGGTCATTTTTATTTTTGTGGACTTTAGGCAAACTATAAAAGGTAGGAATAGTAGGGAATTTGATTCTCAAATAATCCCAAGTGGTTTTATCTATGCAACCCGTTAGGTAACCGTTGTCCACCAAGGCATAGAATTCTGCAAAATACTTATCAATGGTTGTTCTGGATATTTTGTGATACCAGGTTGAGTTATTAAGAATTTTCCAGCACATATTGGCGTATTGTTGGTTATGCATAACGACTATATTGCCCCCCTTGTCGGAGGGCTTAATAGTCAATTGTAATTGTTTGGTGAGGGCAATAAGTGCCTGGTTTTCTTCTAGACTGAGATTAGAAGCTTGAGTCTGAGGAGAAAGTTTGATTTTCTCAATATCTTGGGATACCAACATGACAAAAGCTGCCAGATTGGTATTACTATTTAGAGCAGGAAATTTGTCCGATTTTTTTTGAAAGCGGTTTGTTGCACCAGATTGAGGATGTTCGTTTAATAACGAATCCAAATCAATCCTGTCTATTAGATCTAAACCGTCTTGTTCCTCTAGTAAGGCAATTAGTGTATCTAAAGCTTCCGTTTCTAATTTTTTGGTTTTGGGTTGCAGTAATTTGGGGTTATGTTTCTGAGCGTGTTGACTTTGTAAGAGAATTTTTCGAGCAAATAGATTTAGATCTTTTTTGAAAGTGAATTTGTCTATATCAGTGGTGGGACAAAAAGTGAGGCCTTTACGCAGTAAAGATATTTGGGCTGGTGACAGAGTGTAATCTGAAAGATTGATGATATCGCTGTCATCACTAGAAGAGGTTGAGTTTCATGAGTGATCCTCAGAATCCGTGTTATCTGCGGCCATGGCATGCGTGGTATCTGTAATTGCTATGTGTTTGGTTTCTAGTGTGTTTTTGACCGGTAAATTCATGTGAGCTAAACGTCGTGTATCTGATGGGAGTGGGGGCCCTGAAGGAGTTGGGGGGCGTTTACTTGCATTTGTGTTGTCATCTTGGGCAAAGGATCTTTTTGTTTTCACTTGTTTGCCCCTATTGAGAGTGGGCAGTGAAGATGAAGACAGTGAAGAGTTTATAGATGAATTCGAGCCTAAATTATGATCGGCTCTGGTTAAATCGCGTCTTTTAGGGCGAGGTTGTGTTTGTCGTTGATGCCATTTATAGGCCTTTTTGTCACGGAAGGCTATTCTGTCCCTACAGAGTTTTTGCTCCTTTTTGTTAATGTTCAGTTTGATATTTTTATCTAATTGATTTTTTATATTGTTTTCCAAATTAGTAAATTTTGGGGTGTCCAAATGTGTCTCTAATTGTTCATAGAGTTTCTCGATGGTCAGGTCTAATCCCTTTATTCTCTTGTGGTATTCTTCAATGAGGAGGCACATCATGTTCTTTGAACATAATTGTAGATTTGCCTCCCATTTGGATTTGAAGATTTCATCGAGATCCTCAATAGTTGGAAAGATTTGGACTCGTAGGCCTAAGGGATTAAGGTTTTCTCTATTATATGTTTCGAAATTATCAATATGAAGGTATAGATTGGTTTTCTTTTCTACCGCTTTTTTTAGTTCAAAAATTAAGGATTCAATTTTAGTGTCCTGAGCTTCTTTTTTGCTGTGTTCTCTATAGGATAAGAGAAGATTATCAAAACCTGTACCCCTAAACATGATGCCTATCAAGGGATTTATTTGTATAAATCGTGAGAATGGAATGGATAGAGATGCTCTAAACCGTGTATTTAAATTCTGTCACCTATAAGTTTGGACTATTGAAATATAGAGTAACTGTTGGTTATAGTGGACTAAATAGCATGAAATAAATGAAAGGGTTGCCTTGTTTGGGCTGTCTGTCTATTGTCGTCCTCAAAGGCAGTGCAATATATGTAAAAAGTGAAAGGAAGGGTTGTGTATTGATCTCAAACAGATCTCAAGAATAATCAGACAGTAAGGGAAAGGGAAGTGAAAGCTATTTTTTCTCACGTCACCCTAATGGACCCTAGGTCCTGGGGGTCCCCTGGATCTGAAACAGAGCTAAGGGGGCCAACCAGGGCCCTGGGTACTTCGGGTAAACGAGCACACAATAAGGTAACCTTATTTAAGAAGTAACTAGTATTTCATTAAAATAGTAACTCAAATGGTAGCACTAAAAGATTGTCTTTTTGTGCACATGAAAATAATAATCAAGTATAGAAAACACAGAATGCGAATGAGACGGGGAAGTGGGTGTTTGCCACCCTAAATATTCAGAAAAGATAAATTCGAATTCTGTGTTTTAAACCTGGGATCTTGCCAACATCCCTGATAAATATGGAACAACAATAACCCCTGAGGATTGGGACTTTCAACGGCAAGAATCAGGACTTGAGTATGAAAATATATAAATTTTTATTCCACATATAATAAAGATAAATTATACATAATCACATATCAAGTATATAATAAAAACAAGGTCATAGATACGTCTTGGAACCAGAAGGGTCTGAGGTGTCTGGATCGGACTAGACGCGTTTCGGTCCAAATGCCTTTCTCAATGGTCCACAAAACACCAGAGCTCAGACTAGGAGCATAAAAGGTAACAATGAGTATAATACAAAAAATGAGTATAAAGTTAAATTTAACATGTATTGAACAATGTTAAGAGCGATGTAACACAAAATTCATTATACATAGTGTTTGTCGTATTTAGATGTAACAAAGAGGGGGGGCAAAAAATGCCTCTATAATTACGTACCAGATATGTAAGACCTCTGTGAAATCCAGGACGTGAGACCAAAAGGATGGGCCTTGGTGGATGAGAAAAAGGCCTTCAATTGACTATGGCCGCAAAGAGTATATGCTAATCAAATTAGGTCTATACAAGATAGACTAAAGCAATATGTTAATATTTGTATGGGTTTCCAGGGGAGATTTCAATATTTGTAAGCCAAATACACAGTGGTATGGCAAATGACAGTGAGAAAGGAGCTCCACGGACAGAAAATCCCACGAGGATCTCCAGAGTGAGGTCAGAAACGCACAGGTCATCTAGAAGGTTATGAAAAGATATAGAAGAAAAATTCAATAAAGTCTGTCTATCATGGAAAATAAAAAGAAAAGTAGGACAGAATATTATGGGTACAGAATACCTGTAAAATAGTAGTAGGATAGATATGTCCCCCGATGGATTTATGATGCTGGGACGTGTCCAGCCATGCATCCCTGTTGACATGGAATATGTCAAGCCTGAAATCATGAGGGATATCAAAGAGTAAATAGATAGGGAGTAAATACAAAGATAGAAAAAGGTCTCGTTTCTCAACGTGAGTACTGCAGTTGGTAGGAGAAAAGAGTAGTGAGGAGGAATATGGAAGCGGTATGTAGTCTGGAATAGAAGTTACTGAATAAGAGAAAGAGTAGTACGAGTAGGAGTATCAAAGATATCCTAGGAATCAGAGATAGGAATAGCTAAGTAAAGGGAAAATAGTCCCAGTAAAGGTCTCAAAGGGTGCCCACATACCAGGAATAAGTATTAGCCAAAGTATTGTGACAAAAGCGGGTCCTATGAGCAGTTTTAGAAAATCCAGGGGGAAAGTAACTTACCTGTATAGGTCTGTGCATAAGAGTAATGGCGGCGCGCTCTGAATAGAGCGCGGTCCGCCATTAAGTACGTCGGCGCATGCGCCGGAGCCTGCGTCCAATCTCCTCCCAGGACGAGTGCGGACCAATAGAGGTCCCCCGTGTCTGGAGCGCACAGACGCCGCCCACACAGGGTTGGCCGCGGCGTGCGTTCCGGGCACGCCGACGCACAATGTCCGGGTCTGAATCTCCGCCAATGGCGGGATCAGGTGACCGGTGACGGGGCGGGGGAACGCCCCCATGTGCGCCGGGGGGAGAATCCGCACGGGGAGCATACAGTATCACTGACACTAAGCTGCAGCTGAGGGGACAAAGCCAAGACTATAGACATATAAACAAGGCAAACTCTATGTTAACATAAAGATACAAAAATGAAAAGACAGATATCGATTAATAATGGATATTTAGCAATAGCATTCAATAGGGACAGGAGCAAGAAACCACTGCAGGAAAGGTGTATTGAATGGCCACATATTTACATGAAGAAAGGTCAAATATAAAAGAAAGATGTAGATTGATATTGAATACTTTGAAATGGCACTCAAATGAGAAATCGGAGCAAAAAAGCTACTGCAAGGAGGGTATATTGAGTGACCACAAAGTGGTGCTTGTATATTGTGTGATGTGAAAAAGTTGATTTGTTCTATATATATAAATGGGAAGGAAAAAAGAAAACCTATCACATATGTTATGGGTATTGGATATGTTGAGGTGATTTTCAAATGAGGCATGAATTATATTTAAAGACATTACCCCAGGATATTGTCATAGGATGATGTCCTCAAGGGGGGAGGAAAAGGGGAAATAGTGTCCAAAATGTAATGGGCATATATGTACTTTTGGTAATTTTAAAATGAAGCAGATATTGCACAGAAGAGCATTACCGCGTAGTGTTGTCGTTTAACCACAGATAGATTATGGATCCCATCCCCCTGATGAGAACCCTTCAAGGAAGGGCTTGAAACTAATGTTTCAATGTAAACGCCTAGGAACTTTTAAGTGTGGAGGGTGCAATATATGCCAATACATCTGTACAGACCCCAATATAATTTTGCCTAATGGTTCCCCATATAGACCTCTACATTTTTCCAATTGTCAAACGATAGGAGTAGTCTATCTCCTCCTCTGCTGCTGTGGGTGCTTTTATGTCGGGAAGACAAAAAATGAATTCCATAAACGAGCTCAACGACATATTACATGTATGCGCCAACGCAATCCTGATCTCCCTCTTGGGAGACATGTCCTGACCACACACAGCGGTATTTTCCCACGCTGTTTTTTTGTCATCCTTGACCGTGTGCACCCCAGCAGCAGAGGAGGAGATTGGGACAAAACTCTTTTACAGAGGGAATCCAGATGGATCCACAACCTTAGAGCTACCATCCCCCCAGGACTCAACGAAAACATTAGTTTCAAGCCCTTCCTTGAAGGGTTCTCATCAGGGGGATGGGATCCATAATCTATCTGTGGTTAAACGACAACACTACGCGGTAATGCTCTTCTGTGCAATATCTGCTTCATTTTAAAATTACCAAAAGTACATATATGCCCATTACATTTTGGACACTATTTCCCCTTTTCCTCCCCCCTTGAGGACATCATCCTATGACAATATCCTGGGGTAATGTCTTTAAATATAATTCATGCCTCATTTGAAAATCACCTCAACATATCCAATACCCATAACATATGTGATAGGTTTTCTTTTTTCCTTCCCATTTATATATATAGAACAAATCAACTTTTTCACATCACACAATATACAAGCACCACTTTGTGGTCACTCAATATACCCTCCTTGCAGTAGCTTTTTTGCTCCGATTTCTCATTTGAGTGCCATTTCAAAGTATTCAATATCAATCTACATCTTTCTTTTATATTTGACCTTTCTTCATGTAAATATGTGGCCATTCAATACACCTTTCCTGCAGTGGTTTCTTGCTCCTGTCCCTATTGAATGCTATTGCAAAATATCCATTATTAATCGATATCTGTCTTTTCATTTTTGTATCTTTATGTTAACATAGAGTTTGCCTTGTTTATATGTCTATAGTCTTGGCTTTGTCCCCTCAGCTGCAGCTTAGTGTCAGTGATACTGTATGCTCCCCGTGCGGATTCTCCCCCCGGCGCACATGGGGGCGTTCCCCCGCCCCGTCACCGGTCACCTGATCCCGCCATTGGCGGAGATTCAGACCCGGACATTGTGCGTCGGCGTGCCCGGAACGCACGCCGCGGCCAACCCTGTGTGGGCGGCGTCTGTGCGCTCCAGACACGGGGGACCTCTATTGGTCCGCACTCGCCCTGGGAGGAGATTGGACGCAGGCTCCGGCGCATGCGCCGACGTACTTAATGGCGGACCGCGCTCTATTCAGAGCGCGCCGCCATTACTCTTATGCACAGACCTATACAGGTAAGTTACTTTCCCCCTGGATTTTCTAAAACTGCTCATAGGACCCGCTTTTGTCACAATACTTTGGCTAATACTTATTCCTGGTATGTGGGCACCCTTTGAGACCTTTACTGGGACTATTTTCCCTTTACTTAGCTATTCCTATCTCTGATTCCTAGGATATCTTTGATACTCCTACTCGTACTACTCTTTCTCTTATTCAGTAACTTCTATTCCAGACTACATACCGCTTCCATATTCCTCCTCACTACTCTTTTCTCCTACCAACTGCAGTACTCACGTTGAGAAACGAGACCTTTTTCTATCTTTGTATTTACTCCCTATCTATTTACTCTTTGATATCCCTCATGATTTCAGGCTTGACATATTCCATGTCAACAGGGATGCATGGCTGGACACGTCCCAGCATCATAAATCCATCGGGGGACATATCTATCCTACTACTATTTTACAGGTATTCTGTACCCATAATATTCTGTCCTACTTTTCTTTTTATTTTCCATGATAGACAGACTTTATTGAATTTTTCTTCTATATCTTTTCATAACCTTCTAGATGACCTGTGCGTTTCTGACCTCACTCTGGAGATCCTCGTGGGATTTTCTGTCCGTGGAGCTCCTTTCTCACTGTCATTTGCCATACCACTGTGTATTTGGCTTACAAATATTGAAATCTCCCCTGGAAACCCATACAAATATTAACATATTGCTTTAGTCTATCTTGTATAGACCTAATTTGATTAGCATATACTCTTTGCGGCCATAGTCAATTGAAGGCCTTTTTCTCATCCACCAAGGCCCATCCTTTTGGTCTCACGTCCTGGATTTCACAGAGGTCTTACATATCTGGTACGTAATTATAGAGGCATTTTTTGCCCCCCCTCTTTGTTACATCTAAATACGACAAACACTATGTATAATGAATTTTGTGTTACATCGCTCTTAACATTGTTCAATACATGTTAAATTTAACTTTATACTCATTTTTTGTATTATACTCATTGTTACCTTTTATGCTCCTAGTCTGAGCTCTGGTGTTTTGTGGACCATTGAGAAAGGCATTTGGACCGAAACGCGTCTAGTCCGATCCAGACACCTCAGACCCTTCTGGTTCCAAGACGTATCTATGACCTTGTTTTTATTATATACTTGATATGTGATTATGTATAATTTATCTTTATTATATGTGGAATAAAAATGTATATATTTTCATACTCAAGTCCTGATTCTTGCCGTTGAAAGTCCCAATCCTCAGGGGTTATTGTTGTTCCATATTTATCAGGGATGTTGGCAAGATCCCAGGTTTAAAACACAGAATTCGAATTTATCTTTTCTGAATATTTAGGGTGGCAAACACCCACTTCCCCGTCTCATTCGCATTCTGTGTTTTCTATACTTGATTATTATTTTCATGTGCACAAAAAGACAATCTTTTAGTGCTACCATTTGAGTTACTATTTTAATGAAATACTAGTTACTTCTTAAATAAGGTTACCTTATTGTGTGCTCGTTTACCCGAAGTACCCAGGGCCCTGGTTGGCCCCCTTAGCTCTGTTTCAGATCCAGGGGACCCCCAGGACCTAGGGTCCATTAGGGTGACGTGAGAAAAAATAGCTTTCACTTCCCTTTCCCTTACTGTCTGATTATCCTTGAGATCTGTTTGAGATCAATACACAACCCTTCCTTTCACTTTTTACATATATTGCACTGCCTTTGAGGACGACAATAGACAGACAGCCCAAACAAGGCAACCCTTTCATTTATTTCATGCTATTTAGTCCACTATAACCAACAGTTACTCTATATTTCAATAGTCCAAACTTATAGGTGACAGAATTTAAATACACGGTTTAGAGCATCTCTATCCATTCCATTCTCACGATTTATACAAATAAATCCCTTGATAGGCATCATGTTTAGGGGTACAGGTTTTGATAATCTTCTCTTATCCTATAGAGAACACAGCAAAAAAGAAGCTCAGGACACTAAAATTGAATCCTTAATTTTTGAACTAAAAAAAGCGGTAGAAAAGAAAACCAATCTATACCTTCATATTGATAATTTCGAAACATATAATAGAGAAAACCTTAATCCCTTAGGCCTACGAGTCCAAATCTTTCCAACTATTGAGGATCTCGATGAAATCTTCAAATCCAAATGGGAGGCAAATCTACAATTATGTTCAAAGAACATGATGTGCCTCCTCATTGAAGAATACCACAAGAGAATAAAGGGATTAGACCTGACCATCGAGAAACTCTATGAACAATTAGAGACACATTTGGACACCCCAAAATTTACTAATTTGGAAAACAATATAAAAAATCAATTAGATAAAAATATCAAACTGAACATTAACAAAAAGGAGCAAAAACTCTGTAGGGACAGAATAGCCTTCCGTGACAAAAAGGCCTATAAATGGCATCAACGACAAACACAACCTCGCCCTAAAAGACGCGATTTAACCAGAGCCGATCATAATTTAGGCTCGAATTCATCTATAAACTCTTCACTGTCTTCATCTTCACTGCCCACTCTCAATAGGGGCAAACAAGTGAAAACAAAAAGATCCTTTGCCCAAGATGACAACACAAATGCAAGTAAACGCCCCCCAACTCCTTCAGGGCCCCCACTCCCATCAGATACACGACGTTTAGCTCACATGAATTTACCGGTCAAAAACACACTAGAAACCAAACACATAGCAATTACAGATACCACGCATGCCATGGCCGCAGATAACACGGATTTTGAGGATCACTCATGAAACTCAACCTCTTCTAGTGATGACAGCGATATCATCAATCTTTCAGATTACACTCTGTCACCAGCCCAAATATCTTTACTGCGTAAAGGCCTCACTTTTTGTCCCACCACTGATATAGACAAATTCACTTTCAAAAAAGATCTAAATCTATTTGCTCGAAAAATTCTCTTACAAAGTCAACACGCTCAGAAACATAACCCCAAATTACTGCAACCCAAAACCAAAAAATTAGAAACGGAAGCTTTAGATACACTAATTGCCTTACTAGAGGAACAAGACGGTTTAGATCTAATAGACAGGATTGATTTGGATTCGTTATTAAACGAACATCCTCAATCTGGTGCAACAAACCGCTTTCAAAAAAAATCGGACAAATTTCCTGCTCTAAATAGTAATACCAATCTGGCAGCTTTTGTCATGTTGGTATCCCAAGATATTGAGAAAATCAAACTTTCTCCTCAGACTCAAGCTTCTAATCTCAGTCTAGAAGAAAACCAGGCACTTATTGCCCTCACCAAACAATTACAATTGACTATTAAGCCCTCCGACAAGGGGGGCAATATAGTCGTTATGCATAACCAACAATACGCCAATATGTGCTGGAAAATTCTTAATAACTCAACCTGGTATCACAAAATATCCAGAACAACCATTGATAAGTATTTTGCAGAATTCTATGCCTTGGTGGACAACGGTTACCTAACGGGTTGCATAGATAAAACCACTTGGGATTATTTGAGAATCAAATTCCCTACTATTCCTACCTTTTATAGTTTGCCTAAAGTCCACAAAAATAAAAATGACCCGCCTGGACGACCTATCGTCTCGGGTAGGGGCAGTATATCAGAAAACTTAAGCAGGTATGTGGACAGCAAACTGTATCCATTCGTGCAAACTCTTCCTTCCTTTGTAAAAGATACCATACACCTCCTTCAATTGTTGGAGGGCATGTCGATCCCTGCGGATGCCCTGCTGGTGGCCATAGATGTTGAAGCACTTTACAGCTCCATCCCCCACCAGCAGGGTATCCGCACGGTCGCACATGCCCTCACACAATCCAACTCAGATTCCCCAGCCACACAAAAATTTATTCTACAATCACTGGAATACATTCTTACTCGTAATGTATTCTCCTTTGATGGTTCCCATTTCCTCCAGGTACAGGGCGTTGCGATGGGGACATGTTGTGCCCCATCGTACGCCAACCTGTACCTGGGGGAATGGGAACGCTCTTTCCTCTCTGAGGAACAACATTTAAAATACACTCAGCACATATTGGCTTGGCATAGGTACATTGACGATGTACTCATTGTCTGGACAGGCAATGAGGAATCACTTCTAGACTGTGTTCATTCCATGAACAGAAACAATTTTAACCTCTCATTCACCCTTAGTTACAATAGCAATTCCATTGACTTCCTGGACATCACAATCAATAAAAATCAATTAGGAAACATTACTACCACACTATTTAGAAAACCCACCGCCGCCAATACAGTACTTTACGCAACTAGTGCTCATCCAGCTCCTCTAATAAAGTCTATCCCCTACGGGCAATATTTGCGACTTAGACGCAATTGCTCTGAAGACCACATTTTCAAGTTGGAAGCAGATAAACTTAGAACAAGATTGACCTCTAGAGGCTACACACAAACTTGCCTCAAAAAGGCCTATCGTAGGGCCAAATCGCAACAACGACAAGACCTCATATTCAAAAAATCGATCAAAACTTCACGTGATAACAATCTGATCCAACATCAGGCACGCATTATAACCTCGTACACGAAACAACACGACAGAGTTTACAATGTCCTTAACAAATACTGGCATTTACTCACATGTGATCCACACCTTAATCCTTTTGTTACTGACCAACCGGCGATAACTTATCGCAAGACCCGCTCACTCAAGGATAAGTTAGTTAAAAGTGAATACACAGGTGAATTTCGCCAAGATCCATGTAAACGCCTAGGAACTTTTAAGTGTGGAGGGTGCAATATATGCCAATACATCTGTACAGACCCCAATATAATTTTGCCTAATGGTTCCCCATATAGACCTCTACATTTTTCCAATTGTCAAACGATAGGAGTAGTCTATCTCCTCCTCTGCTGCTGTGGGTGCTTTTATGTCGGGAAGACAAAAAATGAATTCCATAAACGAGCTCAACGACATATTACATGTATGCGCCAACGCAATCCTGATCTCCCTCTTGGGAGACATGTCCTGACCACACACAGCGGTATTTTCCCACGCTGTTTTTTTGTCATCCTTGACCGTGTGCACCCCAGCAGCAGAGGAGGAGATTGGGACAAAACTCTTTTACAGAGGGAATCCAGATGGATCCACAACCTTAGAGCTACCATCCCCCCAGGACTCAACGAAAACATTAGTTTCAAGCCCTTCCTTGAAGGGTTCTCATCAGGGGGATGGGATCCATAATCTATCTGTGGTTAAACGACAACACTACGCGGTAATGCTCTTCTGTGCAATATCTGCTTCATTTTAAAATTACCAAAAGTACATATATGCCCATTACATTTTGGACACTATTTCCCCTTTTCCTCCCCCCTTGAGGACATCATCCTATGACAATATCCTGGGGTAATGTCTTTAAATATAATTCATGCCTCATTTGAAAATCACCTCAACATATCCAATACCCATAACATATGTGATAGGTTTTCTTTTTTCCTTCCCATTTATATATATAGAACAAATCAACTTTTTCACATCACACAATATACAAGCACCACTTTGTGGTCACTCAATATACCCTCCTTGCAGTAGCTTTTTTGCTCCGATTTCTCATTTGAGTGCCATTTCAAAGTATTCAATATCAATCTACATCTTTCTTTTATATTTGACCTTTCTTCATGTAAATATGTGGCCATTCAATACACCTTTCCTGCAGTGGTTTCTTGCTCCTGTCCCTATTGAATGCTATTGCAAAATATCCATTATTAATCGATATCTGTCTTTTCATTTTTGTATCTTTATGTTAACATAGAGTTTGCCTTGTTTATATGTCTATAGTCTTGGCTTTGTCCCCTCAGCTGCAGCTTAGTGTCAGTGATACTGTATGCTCCCCGTGCGGATTCTCCCCCCGGCGCACATGGGGGCGTTCCCCCGCCCCGTCACCGGTCACCTGATCCCGCCATTGGCGGAGATTCAGACCCGGACATTGTGCGTCGGCGTGCCCGGAACGCACGCCGCGGCCAACCCTGTGTGGGCGGCGTCTGTGCGCTCCAGACACGGGGGACCTCTATTGGTCCGCACTCGTCCTGGGAGGAGATTGGACGCAGGCTCCGGCGCATGCGCCGACGTACTTAATGGCGGACCGCGCTCTATTCAGAGCGCGCCGCCATTACTCTTATGCACAGACCTATACAGGTAAGTTACTTTCCCCCTGGATTTTCTAAAACTGCTCATAGGACCCGCTTTTGTCACAATACTTTGGCTAATACTTATTCCTGGTATGTGGGCACCCTTTGAGACCTTTACTGGGACTATTTTCCCTTTACTTAGCTATTCCTATCTCTGATTCCTAGGATATCTTTGATACTCCTACTCGTACTACTCTTTCTCTTATTCAGTAACTTCTATTCCAGACTACATACCGCTTCCATATTCCTCCTCACTACTCTTTTCTCCTACCAACTGCAGTACTCACGTTGAGAAACGAGACCTTTTTCTATCTTTGTATTTACTCCCTATCTATTTACTCTTTGATATCCCTCATGATTTCAGGCTTGACATATTCCATGTCAACAGGGATGCATGGCTGGACACGTCCCAGCATCATAAATCCATCGGGGGACATATCTATCCTACTACTATTTTACAGGTATTCTGTACCCATAATATTCTGTCCTACTTTTCTTTTTATTTTCCATGATAGACAGACTTTATTGAATTTTTCTTCTATATCTTTTCATAACCTTCTAGATGACCTGTGCGTTTCTGACCTCACTCTGGAGATCCTCGTGGGATTTTCTGTCCGTGGAGCTCCTTTCTCACTGTCATTTGCCATACCACTGTGTATTTGGCTTACAAATATTGAAATCTCCCCTGGAAACCCATACAAATATTAACATATTGCTTTAGTCTATCTTGTATAGACCTAATTTGATTAGCATATACTCTTTGCGGCCATAGTCAATTGAAGGCCTTTTTCTCATCCACCAAGGCCCATCCTTTTGGTCTCACGTCCTGGATTTCACAGAGGTCTTACATATCTGGTACGTAATTATAGAGGCATTTTTTGCCCCCCCTCTTTGTTACATCTAAATACGACAAACACTATGTATAATGAATTTTGTGTTACATCGCTCTTAACATTGTTCAATACATGTTAAATTTAACTTTATACTCATTTTTTGTATTATACTCATTGTTACCTTTTATGCTCCTAGTCTGAGCTCTGGTGTTTTGTGGACCATTGAGAAAGGCATTTGGACCGAAACGCGTCTAGTCCGATCCAGACACCTCAGACCCTTCTGGTTCCAAGACGTATCTATGACCTTGTTTTTATTATATACTTGATATGTGATTATGTATAATTTATCTTTATTATATGTGGAATAAAAATTTATATATTTTCATACTCAAGTCCTGATTCTTGCCGTTGAAAGTCCCAATCCTCAGGGGTTATTGTTGTTCCATATTTATCAGGGATGTTGGCAAGATCCCAGGTTTAAAACACAGAATTCGAATTTATCTTTTCTGTTTATTTAGTTTATTATCCTGTGGAAAGGTCTTTTCACTTAATTCATCATTTTTGTTGATTTGTCACTATATGATTATATATTTGACATATTATTCAATAGTTTAGCGCACCTGATACACATCTTCTACATAATATGGTCAAATGCCTGACCCCACACACTGAGAATCTGGAAGTATGTCAAGTCCTGCAGTTGACAGAAAGCACCTGTCATGCTTCAGGCCACTTTGAACACTGATAAAAACGGATTTTAATTTTACAGAAAGTATATTAAACTAAATAAAGGAGGCAAATACAAATCTTTTGTAAATAAGACTGAAAATAGAAATTTCATCAAAATAATTTGGAGATGAACATTAAAATTCCTGCAAATGCCTAATTGTGACTGGTTCTATTTAATCCTCAATCCCTCACAATGTTAGGCCTCGGTGATCAGGTAAGAGACTCTGGAATTTGACTCATTGAAGCTCTGAATATAGCCATGGATCTAAAGGGATCACAGAGATTCCAAAACAAATGTGATGGTATTTTCAGATACTCCCATCAGCTCTGTTGTTAACGTAGAGAACTCGACAGGTTTACATTGTTACACTGTTTCTTGGTAGGATTTTTGTGCCACATTGCCATTTGTGTATTCTTTTGACATTCAAATGCAAAATAGTATGTCATCACAGTTTTCTTTTTCAATCATTTAAATATGTTTTTGAAGATTATAAGCCTTTTTTGTTATTTACTTTGTTCACACACACATATATATATATATAATATAAATCTCTGTAGGTTTAACAGATACAACCTACATTGGAATAGTAAATTCTGTTGAATGTCATGGGTAAAACGATATGTATTAATTGCTGGTAAAATTGTAACATTTCCATGAAAGATTCTACCCACTTGTTAAATATGTATGGCAATAGGTTTGGGGAATTTGTGAATAGGGATGCAACTCTAAACAACATGTGGCAGAAAAATTTATGAATTTATTATTCTATTTGTGCATTTCCGATTCTGTGTGAAATTCCCAACATACAATTCTGATCATCCCTCCTATGGTAATGTAATGTGTGCTTCCTTATATCTTTATCTCTACCTCTAAGAAGAAATATTGCATTAATGCATGCATCAAAACAATATCCATTAGGAGTGAGAAGGCATGCCAGCAAAGTGCTGTCGTTGCTTTACCACCTCAATATCAGTATGTTGTATCCCCTTTCTTTCCAAACCATTTTTCAGTTTTCAATGCTGTGATAATTTGACTGACAATCACATGGTCTTGTGAAACTGCTCCCAAATGAATATTATTTTTGAGATAGAACTTTATTTGGGTGGAATTTATATACCACTGTTTTTTTAATTACTATATTAATTATTATTATATTATATTAAGGTAAAAAACAAAAACTGTTTCCTTTTTTTTCTGTTATAAAACATATTTAAAAATGCCAGGACACCACAAACACCCCCAAGTTGATCTTATATTTTTCCAGAATTTTTTGAAATGAAGAAACATGATGATGTTAAGGTGGTTAAAGTATGTTTGGTCTTTAAAATTTCACTCACTGACGCCAAGTAATAGTCTTCTGTTAGTTGTGGAATAAAGTTCCCTGGAAGATGAAATTGCATTGCACTAATTGCATTGCATTGTATACAGCAAGGGTCTTCAAACCATGGCCCTCCAGCTGTTCAGGAACTACAATTCCCATCATGCCTAGTCATGTCTGTGAATGTCAGAGTTTTACCATGTCTCATGGGATGTGTAGTGCTGCAACAGTTGGAGGGCCGTAGCTTGAGGATCCCTGGTATACAGTATGTCTTGGATAAACCTGAAATGCTATAAACAATACAACAATTATTGGCAATGCAGTTGCAATGATATTAACAAGTTTTTATTCAACTGCAGTTGTTTAGTATATACTTTTCTCATGTTACAAGGTAATTTGGGATGAGGGAATCTGCTTGGGTTCAATTCACAGGATTTTTTTTCCAAAATCTGCCTGATGTTGGCAAAATCTCAACATAACAATAAACCCCATTAAAAGCTAAGTTCACTTTAAAATAAAAAAAAATGCATTTATCCTTTTTTTTCTTTAGGAGCCTGCAGAGCACTGCACCCACAATCAGCAGATCGTGGGTGCAATGTCATGCTTCTGCAGACTCTCAGTAAAGCTCCCATATACGCAGGCATTTACTAAAGTGCAGGAAGAATCAATGAACTATGAGAGCACTCATCCTTGCAGTTCATTGAGAACTACAAGCCCTCTGCCGCAATGGCAGAAGTTATTTGTAGTTCATTTATTCACAGATCACTGTGAATAAATGAATGCACATATTCGCCAGCACACCATGAATCTTCAATTGCATTCCAAAGCTTTTTTTGCAGAGGTCAAATCACAAAGAACATGTGCAACATTTCGGAGCCGTGCAGCTCCGAAACGTTGCACTGTGTGTGCCTTTACAAGCCTCCTCAGACCACCATCCAGAGCACTGTGTATGCCATTACAAGTCTCCTCAGACCAATGTCCAGAGAACTGAGTGCATTACAGGCCTCCTTAGACCACCGTCCAGAGCACTGTGTGCATTACAGGCCTTCACAGACTGTCCAGAGCACTCACTTTGCATTACAGGCTTCCTCACAGTGTCCAGAGCATTCACTGTGCATTACAAGCCTTCTCAGACCATCCAGGGCACTCACTGTGCATTAGAGGCCTCTTCAGACCATCCAGACCTCTCTCAATGAGTCACTCGCATTTACTTCCCAACCATCCCTACTTGCTGCACAAGCTCTACAGAATCCATGGCATCTGGGACTGGGAGAAAGAGAAGAGAAGATCTATGGATGCATTTTACATTTGAAACTAAGGAGAACAAGACCCTTTGCAAAACATGTGCAGCGACAATCGCTGGTAAAAATACAATAAACTTGAAGCGTCATTTGCAGATGAGTCTTTCCGAAATTCATATGCAGGTAAGCACACTTAACTTCACTTCTTATTGAGAAAAAAAACATTTCCCACTGGGTGATCTTATCTATATACATTGCAGGGATTTTACCAAGCTTTGTTGCAATCAGATTTCCTACATTTTGTTATTCTGAAGTAATAGCTGTTTGTTTGTCTGTGTCCATATTGTGCAGTCACTGAATGTTTATGGGAGTGATCATAATTATCTATCAGCTGTTGCACCTGCAGGGCAGGCTCTAATGAGGAAAATTGTAGGGTCTGTATGATGCATCCCTTTTGATGTGCTTTCCCTTTGGATGTATCTGACCCTTAAGGATATTTGTGTTGCACAGGGGTGCCCAAAATATGATTTGTATCTTAATGGAGATTTCTGGGAAAATCAGTAGGTCAATCACACAAGCAGGAAATGAGTCGATTTCTGGGGTGCGTTCCATATACAAATAGCATCTGTGTACAGAATGCCTGCAGGTTGCCATTTTGCATTGCATTTTACATAAAATGACAGCACTGTAGATTTAAAAGGAAAAGTAATTTTTAATAACATTACAATATGGCTATTGTATATATACTACTGTATATTATTTAATTTACTTTTTTTTGCAAATTTTTTTCCTCACGCCAGTGAAATTACCCTATAAATGTTTTTTAAGCTAACGTTATTTAGTCAGGTAACCAAATTGGTGTGTTATCTGTTTTGGAAAATGAGCTAAATTGGTGAATTTGACTATTTTGATCTAGATTTTTAAAACTCTTCTCTGCAATTTACTGTACTTCTAGTGAATAAACTTGTTTGCGTCCCTCCTACACACACACACATAGACATTTTGTTTCTCTTACACACGTCACACACTGTGTCTTACACTCTTAGGGCTCTTTCACACGGAGTGGACCGCATTGTGATCCGCTCTGGCACTTTTTTTCTTTTTCACGGAGCGGATGATATACGGACATAATGCATGTCTATGGGCATTGCGGATGTCAGTGGATGACACCGCTAACATCTGATTTTGCATCCGTTCCGTTTTTTAAACTGAACAAAAATAGGGTTCTGTTCCGTTCCAAAAAAACAGAACAGAACTGAAAGGAAGAAAATCGGATGTCAGTGGATGGTCATCCGCTGACATCCGCAATGCCATTGACAAGCATTATGTCCATATATCATCCGCAAAAAAATAGGATGATTTACGGACATGCGGAACGCCCGTGTGAAAGGGCCCTTATATAGATATAGAGGGATGTGGTCAGGCAGGGGCGCTTTAAGCTTTGACAATAAAACCTGGAAGCTGATTTCTATACAGAGCTGCACCATATTTTGCACTCTCCAGGTTTAATAAATAACGCCCTAAGGAACAACAGGTCAGGGAGGAAGCAATAGCAAAACGGATTGGGTGTCCCAGATTAACAGTCAGAACGACTGAAGATGAGGACTTTGTAAGCATGATGGAGACAGTAGACAGGAAGCTGACTGTTCCAAAGAAAACTAAAAAAAACAATCTGATTGACCAACATTATGAAGATGAAAAACAAAAATTCAAAAAGAGAATATCTGCTTGCACCGATTTGTGGGCAAAATGGGACTCACAGCTTCATTCCTTGCTATAAGTGCATGCTACTTTTGTGTTGAAAAAAATAAACCTAACCACATATTGTTGATCCTTGAACAAACAATCCACCCATACACTGCGCTGTCAATTAAATCATTTGTGGACAAATGCTTGCAAAAATGGAACATACCAAAGAGGAAGATCCTTACAGTGATAACAGATAATGGGAGTAATATGGAGACCGCATCTGAACAAACCACAGAATTAGCAGAAGAACCATCCAGCTCTGCTGAGGAAAACTCCCCCATGATGGAAAGTGACTCTGATACTGAGTCCGAAATTGATCATAAGCGGTGAGCCATTTTTATTTGTTAGTCTTTTACATCATGACAGTAAATTATCACATGGATATAAGATAATTGATATTGGGGCTGTCTGCTCTGCTGGTTTATCTTTGTTATTTTTTTCCACTATACTTGTAATTTTGTGTAAAAGTATTCCTGTAAGATATCAAGGGTTAAACTAGAATAGAGATTATTGAAAAATCACAGGAAGTAGAAGAGGCACCATCCACATCTAAGCAGTCAGTCTTTCCGTTTCTTTCAAAATTCCACAGAAGACCCAGGCAGAGGATCTCCCCAAACAGCATAGAGCAGAAGATCAGACAATATAAGAAAGAGTTTTTGCAATAAGTTGTCATCACTAGGGATACCTGAACAGATTTTTGGCTGTGAAAGAGTGACACTTTTTATCACCAGTTAAAACCTTTTGCATTAGGTCTGTTGGCTATGCCAGCTTCGCAAGCCTTTGCAGAGAGGTTATTCAGTGTCACAGGTGACCTCTCTAGAGGCCTGAGGAATAGAGAAAGGATCATGTTGGCACAAAGCGCTTTCCTTAAAATTCTTTTATTCTCCAATTCTATATAACGAAAAAATGCACAGGGCCTTAGTATGAGGCGCTATAACAACCACCACTTTTTAAACTCCTCTCTCTCTCTTAGCATTGACACATTTGACAATAGAGGTAAATATCACACTAATGAAAAAGAAAAATAGACCAGCAACTATCAGTTTGATGCATATTGTTGCTATGAATGCTGTCAATAGCAGTGAATAGTATTTACTTCCTAAACCTATACGCAGGTCCGGATTTATAATTAAGGAAAGCAGGCACATGCCTAAGTGCCCTCCGAAGAGGGGAGCTGCACAGATGTCTATTCTGCCTATTTGCTGAGGTGTCCAGTGTCCTGTGGTGCATTGACAGGACACCACACACCTTAGCATAAGGCTGCCCTATATAATTTGTGTCCATCACATTGTAAAGGGCAGCCTTACCTTGGGGTCCTTCCCCTAGGGGAGGTGGCAGGACCTTAGCATAAGGCTGCCTCTCCCTATATAACCTTACACCTCTCCAGTGTGTCCACGATGTGGTGCCAGAAATGTAAATCCAACCATGGAAGTGGCTATAGGTACTCACTGCCTATGGGCTATCAATAGACTGAATGGTATTCTCTGCTATTGACAGCAGCACTTCCTATAGCCACAATATTCATCTCACTGTAAGTTAATGGCATGTTCTTAGCATGATATGTACCTCTATTGTCAATGCTGAGAGCGAGAGGAGTTAATAAAAAGTGGTGGTTGTTAAAATCCACACACAAATGGCATTGTAGACTGTGATTTTTTCTTTGAATGTATCTAAGAATTAGAACTGTTGAAATAATGAACTGTGAACAGTAAACTGATTCTTATTGTAGTAATAAGCATTACCCTTACATATTGGTTTATTATGCTGTGCCAGTGGCAGTGCCTGTGCTTTTAGCTGTTGAATTTTTTTATTGTGTTCAGTTACTTGTGCATGGTGGCATCACAGGAAAAAAGCAATATTGTTGTAAGGAAACTTGGTTTTACTTGTAAAGATGCTATATAATGGCTAGATCTGTGTCTGTGTAGTTTTGTTCAAACCTTAATACCATAAATAATACCATGTTATTAGATTTTTTTACTCTATGAGTAAATAATGAGTTTTGAACTTCTAGAGAAATGCTTAAACAATGCACTACAATTAAACTAAACCCCTTAGATTTTAGTTGACTAAAATTATTTTAGTAAACTAAAATGTACTGGAGATTTTATTTGACTAAAATGTAGGTTATTTTAGTCAGCTAAAATATGAGATAAACAATTCAAAAAACTGAAATAATTATTATTCCCCAGAATTTTAAAATGTAGACTTCAGTTATGTATTTAGTGGAGATTGACCAGTGTTAGGACAGTAGAAAGAGTAGGACAGTGGAAAGAGACAATGCAGGTTTTATGTTGCAATAAAAATCTAAGAATATTAGCTGAGAGACAATAACTAAAAATAGTTAGGATAATTACCGGTAGTTCAATTAGGCAGCAATATAGGAGGTAGAGAGAAAGCAAGTTTTATCTTGAACTAAACATTACAGACTATTGAGAGTGAGACAAAAGCCACAAATGTTGTACAGTGGCTGGACAGTGCTACTTCAGAAGGAAGCAGGCATTAGCTGCAATCTGGAGCTGCAAAAAAGCACCACTATATCCACCCTGAAATCCAGAAGTCTGAGCTCCACTGTGTCCAAGCTTAGTATTCCTTGCAATATGATCTAGTGGATATTTCCTGGCCTGAGTTGCCCCTCCTTTTTCTTCATGGCTTTCACCTCCTCCATTTTTTCCTCTAATCTCACCACATCTGAAATGCCCAAAAGAACAATCCTGTCCTTCACCTTCATGTACAGCATTCCTGTGTGTTTTCATGTCCCTAAATCTTCACAAGCGTGTGGTGTTTTTCACCCCGCTATTGACTCAATATGCAGAAGGTAGTGAAGTGGCTGACAAAACCTTTTTCTTACTCATCCCAGGTGCAGAACAGCATATTGCTTGAAAATACTGACAATGTTCTATTTAATCCTGAACTTTCTCAATGGTGCAGACTGCAGAGCAGCCACTTGCCTGCAAGTGCTAGTAATGCACCTGTCCGCATTCCCACCCCCCCCCCCCCCACACCTTCTCCTCTACTCCTCAAGGGCAAGGAGCAACCACTTTTGTGCAAGTAATGCTAATGTGCCCTTTTCCTCCTGTTGCTCTACTCCTTGCTTTGTGCAATGGTGCACAATCATGTCGGAGCAGAAAGGGGCCATCCCCAAACTGTTCCCACAAAGTTGAGAGCATGATATTGACCAAAATGTCTTGGTATGCTGATGCTTGAGGGGTTTCCTCCACTGAAACTAACGGGCCAAGCCTAACCCCTGAAAAACAATCCAACACCATAATCCCCTTCCGCCAAATGTTTTAGACCAGTGTACAAAGCAAGGTCCATAAAGACATAGATAAGCGAGTTTGAGGTGGAGGAACTTGGCTTGCCTGCCTGACAGAGTCCTGACCTAGAACACCTTTGGGATAAATTCGAGCGGAGACTGTGAGCCAGCCAGGCCCTCTCATCCGACATCAGTGCCTGACCTCACAAATGTACTTCTGGAAGAATGGTCAAACATTCCCATAGACACACTCTTGTGGACAGCCTTCCCCACACTCTTGTGGACAGCCTTCCCAGAAGAGTTAAAGCTGTTAAAGCTGCAAAGGGTGGGCTAACTCAACACTGAACCCTATGGACAAAGACTGGGATGCCATTGAAGTTTATTTTCAATATATACACTGTATATGTATATATATATATATATATTTATATATATATATATATACTGTATACACATACAGTATCTCACAGAACTGAGTACATTGCTCACATTTATGTAAATATTTTATTATATCTTTTCATGTGACAACACTGAAGAAATGACACTTTGTTATAATGTAAAGTAGTGAGTGTAAAGCTTGTATAACAGTGTAAATTTGCCGCCCCCTCAGAATAACTTAACACACAGCCATTAATGTCTAAACCACTGGCAACAAAAGTGAGTACACCCCTAAGTGAAAATGTCCAAATTGGGCCCAAAGTGTCAATATTTTGTATGGCTACCATTATTTTCCAGCACTGCCTTCTACCCTCTTGGGCATGGAGTTCACCAGAGCTTCACAGGTTGCCACTGGAGTCCTCTTCCACTCCTCCATGATGAAATCACGGAGCTGGTGGATGTTAGAGACCTTACAACTTTCCCCCTTCCATTTGAGGATGCCCAACAGATGCTCAATAGGGTTTAGATCTGGAGACATGCTTGGCCAGTCCATCACCTTTGCTTCTTTAGCAAGGCAGTGGTCATCTTGGAGGTGTGTTTGGGATCGTTATCATGTTGGAATACTGCCCTGCTGCCCAGTCTCTGAAGGGAGGGGATCATGCTCTGCTTCAGTATGTCACAGTACATGTTGGCATTCATGGTTCCCTCAATGAACTGTTTGCAGGCTTTCTTGTGCATCATCTTTAGAAGAGGATTCCATCTGGGATGACAGCCATGCAGACCAATTTGATGCAGTGTGCGGTGTACGGTTTGCCCCCTCCACACACACCCCTTGAAACTCTGCAGCAATGCTGGCAGCACCCATATGTCTAGTTCCCAAAGAAAACCTCTGGATATGATGCTGAGCACGTGCACTCAACTTTTTTGGTCGACCATGGGGACGTCTGTTCTGAGTGGAACCTGCCCTGTTAAACCACTGTATAGTCTTGGCCACCATGCTGCAGCTCAGTTTCAGAGTCTTGGGAATATTCTTATAGCCTAGGCCATCTTCATGTAGAGCAACAGTTCTTTTCTTCAGATCCCCAGAGAGTTATTTGCCATTTGGTGCCATTTTGTAATTCCAGTGACCAGTATGAGAGAGTGAGAGCGATAACGCAAAATTTAACACACCTGCTCTCTATTCACACCTGAGACCTTGTAACACTAATGAGTCACAGGACACCGGGGAGGGAAAATTGCTAATTGGGCCCAATTTGAATATTTTGACTTAAGGAGTGTACTCACTTTTGTTGCCAGCGCTTTAGACATTAATGGCTGTGTGTTGAGTTATTTTGAGGGGACAGCAAATTTACACTGTTATACAAGCTGTACACTCACTACTACATTGTAACAAAGTGTCATTTCTTCAGTGTTGTCATATGAAAATCTATAATAAAATAAATACAAAAATGTGAGGGGTGTACTCATTTTTGTGAGATACTGTATGTATGTATATATATATATATATATATATATATATATATATATAGTGTATATATATATATGTATATATATATATATATATATATATATATATATAAATATATATATATATAAACGGATATGACTTGACTGCCATGACTTTCCTATGTTTCTATATTTCCAGGAAATCAATACTTTTTGATACTTTTTGTTATATACATTTAACTAACACTTTATGGGTACATAAGGGGGTTGCAATGCAACTGGGGGGAGGATGCACATTTTTTTTTTTTTTGCAAAAATACAGTGAGGTGTTGTGAATAAAGATAGCTCTTAAATTGACTTTTGTTGACAACTTTCTGATAAACTCTCATCACCCAAATATTTGAGTTATAATATAAAAAAAATAAAATAAATAAAGGGAAATGCCTCATGTAATAGAAAAATATAGTTTGGGTGTTGACAATTGAAGACCTAGCTGTCAATCAGTTGTTGTGGTCGGATATGAGTCCTTAAAAGTATTTTTGGGTGCACAGATTTGTGCACACAGGCAGGGCACATAGGAAAATGTACCGTCTTCTCTGCTCCTCTCAAGACCTCCTACTCTCTAGCTCCCTTGTCTCCTCCTCCCATGCTCATCTCCAGGATTTCTCCAGAGCCTCTCCCATCCTCTGGAACACTCTACCTCAACCTGTCTGGCTATCTCCTTCTCTAGCTGCGTTCAGGCGATCCCTGAAAACTCATCTCTTCAGAGAAGCCTATCACACCCCCAACTAATCTTTGACCTCTTCCATCAGCTCATTCCCCACAGTTACAACCTTTTGTAGCACCTACCCCACCCTATTTGATTGTAAGCTCTTCTGAGCAGGGCCCTCTTAATCCTCTTGCATTTTTTTGTATAGTAACTGTATTGCTTCCCTTTGATATTGTAAAGCGCTGCGTAAACTGTTGGCGCTATATAAATCCTGTATAATAATAATAATAATTTTAATAATAATAATAATAATGTACCCCAGCATTGCATTTTAAAGAACTCAAGCATACATAATTTGTTATTATGTAAAACCAACCACTAAAATCTCATATATGCTTTAACATGACAATGTTACTTGGAAATCCTATTCTTAATTAAATGGAGAGCTATCAAGAAAATAGCACCTGGGGATACTAATGTAAATGTCCTTGTTTGGGCACTTTGTAATATAAGGTGACAATGCTATGCCTCGCTCTCCCACAATCTGCTCCTTGTAAATCACCCAATCACGTGCTCTCCCAAATGAAACTATAAATGTATGTGCTGAATCACATTACACAGGTATAGTTGTGAAAAAAAAACTATTTCTGCCAGCAAAAATTAAGAAAAATGTCCTGTGAAAAAACACATGCAGCCTGTAATTACTGTAGTCTATTTGGACAGAGAGTAGGCTGTGCAGAAAACATTGCACTCAGCAATAATTAGGAAATATGCCCTGTGAAAAAACACATGCAGTCTATTATCACTATAGTGTTTGTGGACATAAGCGGCATTAGGATGAAAAACCCATCCCTACCACCAGCAATTTTTTCAAAATGCACAGAGTTTTTCTACCTACTGGACATTCAGTAAGGGTTTAGAACTACTTTAATAGACCAGTGCCTAAAAGACCTATATATATATTTGTTCTTTATCAACAGCATTTCCTAGTATTTCCCTATCACAACTAAAGCATATTGTCAATATGGTTGCTAACACATTTCTTTAGACATTTTGATTTTTTTTTTATAACATTTGATAATTTATTTAGCATTTTATTTAGCATATTAGCATTTGATTAAGTGGGGATTGATATATATGCACTATAGCACTTTATATGTAAAATGGGAGGGATTTGTTTTGGTTGATATGTATACATTGTAGCATATATAAATGCAAACAGGAATAATTTATACAACCTGTGATCAACACAGACACATGGCATAGGTATTTTTAGTTGAACACAGCAGCACTATATCACTAATTAAAGAGGGAATGAGATATTTTCTATACCTGTATGCTATTTGTGGCACCCCTAAAGCCTGTCCAAAAAAACTCCCTTATTTTTTACATTTCCCACCATCCCTTGTAGCTAGGACACAACATATACTGGAAGCTAACCCCAAGCATCACAGGAGTCTATGTGCATGGTACTTTCTCCCCCATCTTTACAGTGGTCCAACAGCGTAAAGGTATTTTTTATTACTTGTATCTTTTTTAGTTCAAGTAACTCCAATGTATGATACAGTTCAAAGATAAAAAGCTTTTAAGTTACATTTTTTTTTAATTTAAGGACCACAGGAAAACAAACACAAAAAAAAAAGATTCCCATGGGTTAACAATTAATATTCTACACTAAGAAAGCACCCGAGGTATACAATAATATTAAAAAAATATAGGGTTTCCAGCAATGAACTTATGTAACAAGTCACTTTCTCTCTAAAACAACATTTAGGCATCATAATATTACTAAGTAAAATGTCAGGTGTCATAAGGTCATGTCAAGTACTACTGCACATTAAGTAATTAAAAAGCAGGGGGTTAAGGAATAAAGTCACTGGAGACACATTTCTAGTGATTAATTTGGTTTTGGAACCTCCAGTAAAAAAAATGTTGCAGTAATGTTCTATTAGTGCTCCTTAGGCAAGTCACACTATCTATTGTTCTTTGCTTCTCTTTTCTGCTTTACTGTGTAGCTTCACTGTATTGGAAAGCGAAATTAAACATCCTGTTGTAGAGGCAAGGTGTCCATTTATATTCGATCACTTGCCAGAGTAAAAAAAAGGAACAATCCATTTTCCCTTATAGAAGGGAACAGTCGGTAAGAGGTTTCAGATGAGTGTGAGGATACAATTTGCCTTAAGAGTGCCTGAGGATCAAGACAACCTGACTTTCCATGGAATGAGTCTGTCAGCTGGCATCTTGCAGTAATTGCTTCCCATGGCAGGACCTTACCAGCCAAGAGGGGACTGCTCTCGTCAACCCAAGAATCAATTTCAACAGCAGCTGAATGATAATTGTTTTTTAAAGCTTAGGGAACTTGTTGCCAATTCTAAAAAGAAACCAACTGGTTATTGTCTGATTGGCACTCATTAGTGAAGGATTTGGGCATTTTAAAAGGAAAAGGGTGAAAAAAGACATCTATGCTTGGTATAGTTTATTATTAAACAGATTTTGCTTTTATATTCAGTTAATATTCCCACTCTTCAGACAAAATGTGTGGATAATTCCTTGTCATTGCAACTGAGCAGTTAAATAACATCTTTCTGTGGCAAGATGACCATTGTGAATGCAACTACACTAGTCCGTTGTGTATATTTGATTTTACTTTTAGGGGACAATAGATAGTTTATGTCATGAACACAAACAAGGCTATAATTAAAGTTGGCCATTGTATATCTTGAATAAATATTGCATAAAAAGAACTACTATCATTTTTATTTCCTTTTATCTAAAATGTCATTCTTATGCTGCCCATAGATGACTTAATTTTCTTTCTTTCCACCTGGGGAGGAAGGAAATAAAATCTCTTGAATCCTCCATCAACACAGCCAGTGTTGATTGGGGAATGCCTCCCACAGTACTATTGTGATCTGCCGGCAAATGGGGTGGGTGATGGGAACCTTTCGAACAAACTTTTGAGGTTTCTATTACAATGAGATATAGCCGCCAGCAGTAATCAAATGTATAAAATTCAACAAGCTGTTTGTCTCCAAGCTGATCGATGGATTGACCTGGGTACAATCAGCCTGCCCATGCATGGATTGAATCTAGGTCAGTTCCTGCAGAACTGGGAACATTTTGACCCATTTATGGCCGGCTTTAGTTCCTAGAATTAAGTAAGCTGTATCTATAAAAGTGATAGAGTGGCTCTGTTCCTAGATTACTTTTACCTAAAAGCATCTTGTTAGCTGTATTTAATAACATGCTCATGGTTGCAGCTGCATCTGTGAGCTTGCTTTAACCCCTCATTTACCATACTATTTATAAACCTACCTTGGTAGATAATGGGTTAAGGTAAAAAAGGATGAGGGGTTCACTTCCAAACCAGACATATTATCCAGAAATGCAGCCTAGGCGACCAGGAAAGGGGATCAGAGAGTGTGCCCCCACCCCTTGTACCATAACAGACCATAGGTCCTCAATATTGAGGGTACTTTTTCCCACTCTTCAGACAAAAATGTGTGGATAATTCTTTGTCATTGCAACTGAGCAGTTAAATAACATCTTTGTGTAGCAAGATGACCATTGTGAATGCAACTACAGTACACTAGTTTGTTGTGTATATTTGATTTTACTTTTAGGGGACAATAGATAGTTTATGGCATGAACACAAACAAGGCTATAATTAAAGTTGGTCATGTTGTATATCTTGAATAAATATTGCATAAAAAACTACTTTGATTTTCATGTCCTTTTACCTAAAATTTCATTCTTAAGCTGCCCATAGATAACTCAATTTTCTTTATTTCCACCTGGGGTGGAAGGAAAGAAAATCGCTTGAATTCTCCATCAACATAGTCAGTGTTGATTAGGGAATCCCTCCCACAGTACTATTGTGATCTTCTGGCAAGGGGTGGGTGCATGGAACCTTTCAAACAAACTTTTGAGGTTTCTATTACAATGAGATATAGCCGCCAGCAGTAATCAAATGTATAAAATCCAACAAGCTGATTGTCTCCAAGTCAATCGATGGATCGACCTGGGTACAATCAGCCTGCCCATGGATGGACTGAATCTAGGCCAGTTCCTGCTGAACTGGGTACATTTTGATCCATCCATGACCGGCTTTAGTTCCTAGAATTGAGTAAGCTGTATCCAGGGCTTTTTTTCTCAGAAAATAGGTGCAGGAACTTAATCACGACCCTAAAACCAACCTCCCCCCAGGCACATACCCTCCAAACCGCATCAAATTGTGGATGTGGTAAAGTTTCATTAACTGTGCAAGGGTCTTGAAGGGGCAATAAATACTAGGAGTGCATTACGTACAGAGTGCAGAGTTCAGGAGTGCGCTGCAGACAGAGTGCAGAAATAAGGGATGTACTACACAGAGTGCAGCCTTCTTCCATAGCTGCTTACCTCTGATTCCCTTATCCACATCTCACTTTCACCCCTCTTCAGCTCTGACCTCTGCATTCAACGCTTCTTCCACTGCCCCATCTTCTCCCTCCCTCCTTAAAAGTTCCCTCATCTTCCACATATCTTACTTGTTTTGCTGTATTAAACTGAAGCATCCAGCCAGTTCTAGTACCTCTCCACAAACTGTATGTGGCTTTGCCTCTCAATTGCAGGGGGAAGTCACAATCTGCTCTGCACCTGCATCTCTCTTGTCCGTTCAGCAGATCAGGTCTGTGAGAGCCATTGGGAGACAAGCTGTCACTTGTAAACACAGATGCCAGTCTTCTGTGTTTAACTTTATAATGGTGAGCAAGGAGCAGAGAACCTGAGCCAGAGGTGGTGGAACTGAGTTCCACCAAGTTGCAGCTGAAAAAAAGCCCTGGCTGTATCTATAAAAGTGATAGGGTGGCTCTGTTCCTAGATTACTTTTACCTAAAAGCCCCTTGTTAGCTGTATTTAATAACATGCTCATGGCTGCAGCTGCATCTGTGAGCTTGCTTTAACCCCTCATTTACAATGCCGTTTATAAATCTACCTTGGTAAATAATGAGTTAAGGTAAAAAAAGGATGAGGGGTTTCCCTACAAACCAGACCTATTATGCAGAAATGCAGCCTAGGTGACCAGGAAAGGGGATCAGAGAGTGTGCCCCCACCCCTTGAACCATAACAGAACATAAGTCCTCAATGTTGAGGGTACTTTACAAAGGGGAGCAGCAAAGTCACCCCATTT
Organism: Pelophylax lessonae; assembly: GCF_965119305.1. NCBI lineage: Eukaryota > Metazoa > Chordata > Amphibia > Anura > Ranidae > Pelophylax > Pelophylax lessonae. The sequence continues at coordinate 464,836,370 of NC_138769.1, forward strand.
GCAAGGCATCTTGTACCTATGATGTGGACAATGGCCTTGTTTCAACAACCTGTCCCCTAAAAAAGATTCAAGTAACATATCACCCCTGGTTACTCATTCACAAAAAAACTTAATGAGTAAATAAAAGCACTAACATCACAGAAATGTTTTTATTTAAAAAAAATATAAACATAAACAATTTCCCACAATGTAAATTCATATTCAATATTTCAGTCACATTTTCCAGTGATTTAAATCTATGTCTATAATGATTAGTGAGTCGTGACATATAACACCACCACCAGCCACCACAAAGCCCCACCACTACAACAATGCTGCCCTGCCACTACTTGCATCGCAAATAACAGCTCCCCAGTGCTGCTGAAATGTAAACAAAGCAGTTGCGATCCAGAATTATGGCAATGATCAAATATAGTCATGATGACCCTATTTGGTTATTAGTGTCACCCAGGATCCATAGCCTGATTGTTTACAAACAAGCTGGCAGGGATCTGTCATTTAGAGGTTGCAGTGCTACTGCCTCTGAATGACAGATCCCCTACTTTTCTGACAAACACAAGCCCATGGGTTCGGTCATTTAGCAGTACTCTGGCTGCTGTTTTTTTTTTTTTAAAAAAGTCACTTTTAAAGGAGTACATCCTACTATACAGTGGTGATCGAAAGTTTGGGCACCCCAGGTAAAAATTTGTATTAATGTGCATAAAGAAGCCAAGGAAAGATGGAAAAATCTCCAAAAGGCATCAAATTACAGATTAGACATTCTTATAATATGTCAACAAAAGTTAGATTTTATTTACATCATTGACACTTTCAAAATTACAGAAAACTAAAAAATGGTGTCTGCAAAAGTTTGGGCACCCTGCAGAATTTATAGCATGCACTGCCCCCTTTGCAAGGCTGAGACCTTGGAGTGTCATGGATTGTTCTCAATCATCGTCTGGGAAGACCAGGTGATGTCAATCTCAAAGGTTTTAAATGCCCAGACTCATCTGACCTTGCCCCAACAATCAGCACCATGGGATCTTCTAAGCAGTTGGCTAGAAAACTGAAACTGAAAATAGTTGACGCTCACAAAGCTGGAGAAGGCTATAAGAAGATAGCAAAGCGTTTTCAGATGTCAATATCCTCTGTTCAGAATGTAATTAAGAAATGGCAGTCATCAGGAACAGTGGAACTTAAAGCAAGATCTGGAAGACCAAGAAAAATATCAGACAGAACAGCTCGCAGGATTGTGAGAAAAACAATTCAAAACCCAAGTTTGACTGCACGATCCCTCCAGAAAGATCTGGCAGACACTGGAGTTGTGGTACACTATTCCACTATAAAGAGATACTTGTTCAAATATGGTCTTCATGGAAGAGTCATCAGAAGAAAACCTCTTCTACGTCCTCACCACAAAAATCAGCGTTTGAACTTTGTAAATAAACATATAGACAAGCCTGATGCATTTTGGAAACAAGTTCTGTGGACCGATGAGGTTAAAATTTAACTTTTTGGCCGGAATGAGCAAAGGTACGTTTGGAGAAGAAGGGGCACAGAATTTAATGAAAAGAACCTCTGTCCAACTGTTAAGCATGGGGGTGGATCAATCATGCTTTGGGGTTGTATTGCAGCCAGTGGCACAGGGAACATCTCTCCAGTAGAAGAAAAAATGGATTCAATAAAATTTCAGCAAATTTTGGATGGTAAGTTGATGCCATCTGTGAAAAAGCTGAAGTTAAAGAGAGGATTGCTTCTACAAATGGATAATGATCCTAAACACACCTCAAAATCCACGGGGGATTACATCAAGAGGCGTAAACTGAAGGTTTTGTCAAGGCCTTCACAATCTCCTGACCTCAACATAATTGCAAATCTATGGATAGACCTTAAAAGATCAGTGTGTGACAGACAGCCCAGAAATCTCAAAGAACTGGAAGACTTTTGTAAGGAAGAATGGGCAAAGATACCTCAAACAAGGATTGAAAGACTCTTGGCTGGCTACAAAAAGCATTTACAAGCTGTGATACTTGCCAAAGGGGGCAGTACAAGATATTAACTCTGCAGGGTGCCCAAACTTTTGCAGACACCATTTTTTTGTTTTCTGTTATTTTGAAAGTGTAAATGATGGAAATAAAATCGAACTTTTGTTGACATATTATAAGAATGTCTAATCTGTAATTTGATGCTTTTTGGAGATTTTTCCATCTTTCCTTGGCTTCTTTATGCACATTAATACACATTTTTGCCTGGGGTGGCCAAACTTTCGATCACCACTGTATCTCAACTTCAGTCACATAAAGATTTAAGGCCCCCCCAAAGAATGTTATTTAAAGGATTGTGTGTTTGTAAAAAAAAAAAAAAAAAAAGGAGCACATTCTACCGTGTCTTAACTTCAGTCATGTAAAGGTTTAAGGAATCCCCAAAGCATGTTTGTTAAAGTATTGTTTATTTTTAATATTGCAGTCAACCACTTGACCTCTGCTATAAAAAAAAAAAAAATATCCAATAAAAAATACTGTATGTATTCTTCTGCAAATAATCCCAATAAGCGTATATCGATCGGTTTGCACATAAGTTATAGTGTCTACAAACTATGGGATATGTACTGGAATTTTTATATATTAATAATAGGGGCAATCAGTTAATTATAGCAGGACTGCAATGTTGCAGTAGACAGTCTGACACTAATTGACACTTCTGACACTCTGTGGGAACCAGTGACACTAATACAGTGATCAGCAGACATGGGAGTAAGTCACACATGTGCAAGTCACAAGCAAGTCTCAAGTCCTAAAGCGGAGTTCCACCCAAAAGTGGAACTTCTGCTTTAGGCAGCTCTAACCCCCTGACATGCCACATTTGGCATGTCATTTTTTTTTGGGGGGGGACCTAGTTTTGACAGGTACCCGCTCCCACTTTCGCTCGGAGCGCTGCGGCGCCCTGAGCGGAATTTCTCCTCTCCCCCTTCCTCCCTGCAATCTTCTGGGACATGTCAGAGGTCCCAGACGATTGCCGGCCAATCACAACGCGTAGTGCAACTCGCGCATGCGCAGTGCGTACCCGGCTGTGAAGCCGACAACTGTCACAGCTGGGTGCCCAAACCAGTGATGCCGGCGCCGCAGACAGAGAGGGAGAAGAGCGAGGCTTCGGGTGGCCGCATCGCTGGACCGTTGGACAAGTGAGTGTGTGTTTAGGCTGGAACTCAGCTTTAACCTTCAAGTCTCAAGCAAGTTACTGTGGTGAAAAGCAAGCAAGTCAAGTTGAGTCCCTGCTAGATGTCAAGCAAGTCAAGTCAAGTCATTTATTTTGGTCAAGTCACAAATCAAGTCAAAATACTGATCTACCCCAATTTTCACCTTTAAATGAGTTAAAAGTCAGTGGTCAGGAAAGGTTTTGTTTTATTTTCAACATTAACAAAACTGCTTAGTGCTTTTTTCTTGTCATAGTAAAGAAACATTTTGAATGCCCAAACATCTCAAAATCCTTCGTCCGGTCATGTTTCAACACCACAGTCACTAAAAACATGTTAAAGCGGAGTTCCACCCTCAAAAGTGACTTTGGCCAATACGCTTGCTCTGTGTCACCTGAAAAAGAAATGGATAATGACGATTTTATTTTTTTGTTTACTTACCTTGATTTTGAAGAAAATATACTTACCTTCCTTCCACTTCCTCCCTCTGCGGTCGCGGCCCGCGCTGTCACTTCCAGCTGGCATTGACTCCTGGGAGCTGAACGTCATCGCTCCCAGGAGTCAATGCGCCTGCACCGGCCCCGCTTGTCAGTTCCAGTGCAGGCGCGTCATTCCCTGCTAAACAGCTACTGGGCATGCCCAGAAGCTGTGCAGGGATGACGCGCCCGCGCCATAAGTGACGAGCGGGGCCAGTGCAGAGCATTCTGGGACCGCTGAGGACATGGAAGAGGACACCGAAGAGGACGCCCTGGCTTCAGCTGCCCACACCTGAGATGGCAGCTCTAGACAAGAAATTTTCAAGGTAAGTATTCCTTCTAAAAGGTAAGTGCAACCTGGGACAGTTCAGAGGCTATCCATTATGAAATGCACTAGCCCTGACAGTCCCGGGGGTATTTTATCTCAAAAACGTTTCCAAGGCCAGAACTCCGCTTTAAGTATTTCCATTGTTAAACAGCCAGTGTCCTAAAAATCAGAACACACTGAGGTGTTTTAAGTGACTGTGGTGTCAGAAACATAACAGGCATTAATTTTGCTTTAACACATCTTAAGAAAATGCAAATATTTAATAACTTAAAAGTAAAGTCATTTCGAGTCATATGTCTCAAGTCAAAGTCAAGTCTCAAGTCATGAATACCAAGTCAAAGTCAAGTCGAGTCTTTTATTCATTTTAGTCAAGCAAGTCTCAAGTCCTCAAACTGGTGACTTAAGTCTGACTTAAGTCAAGTCATGTGACTCTAGTCCCCCACCTCTGGTGATCAGTGCTAGAAATTTGCACTGTCACTGCACTGATGACACTGGCTGGGAAGGGGTTACACATCTAGGGTGATCAAAGGGCTAATGTGTGCCTAACCAGTGTTTTTGTGTTCTATATGTGCTGTTTTCACAAAGGGATCTGATGGATTTTATTCCCTGCATTACAATTCATCAGGTCCCTGCTGACAGAACAGAGCTCTGCCTTGTTTACAAAGCAGAGCTCTGTTCTGTTTCTCTGCTCACTGGTCAGTACAGTGGGTGCCAGCTGACATTCATTGACTGGCACCCGTTGATTTGATTGTGCTGTGTCTAACCACAGCACAGCTGCGGTGGCACATGCGCACACCCCCTACCCAGAAGTGCTGGATCACCTACTGGGTACGTGATCCAGTGCAGGAGAGCCACCTCGCTGCTGTACATCTAAGTGATGCAGTCGGCAAGTGGTTTAAAGCAGAAATAAATGTACCACTTCTTTAATGGTACAAGTCCCACGCCAGCGCTGGCATCTTCTCCCTAGGTGTATGCCTTCAGGCATTCTATTGGCTGGTGCAAAATGATGTAACTTCTGTGCATGTGCTGGAGCCAGTCATACTGGCACACAGGACCCATGCCAGCAAGTAAGCTAAGCTGCGCATGCGTAGCTTAGTGTACATGCTGCAGAAAACTGTGACCAGGCAGGAATGTGTATTTTATTGTAAAAGAAACATTGTATGTCTCTTCTACAACAATACCCTGCCTGCTCCCAGACTGTTCTAAATAAACATTCAGTTCCGCTTTAAACATTAGAACACCCCCCCCCCCCTGTTGAACCGTATTTTTAAATTTGTATCTACATCAGTGCATGCCCCTCACAGTTGTGCCCAGCTACATGACCCCTTTTTAACAAAAGATTGCAAATCAATCTTTAAAAAAAAAAAACCTGAAAAAATAACAAGATTCAGCACACATAGACTTCAGTGGTGTTCAGAGCTATGCTTGGATTTAATGGATTTTATGGGAAGTTACAACCTCCTGCGAACCCTACATTAATAAGATGAAAGGCAGCAACTCTTAGCTACATGTATAAAAGCATGGTAAAATAGATTCTAACGCATTTCGGCTTTTGCAGCCTTCCTCATAGCATGCTAATAAAGAATTTTCCTCACAGTTGCCAGCCTATATCTTATTGATATCCACTACCTTGGGAGTTGAATGCCCCAGCCAGAGCATCGGTCTCCAACTCCTGGATATACCTGTATAATAAAGTGATTGAACTTGGGTGAACCTTCTACGTCGAACCCTACATTGCCTGATTTGCTCATCCCTACTCATAACCATGCTAACATTGGACAATTGAGGAATTTATCAGTGTCCCTATCATGAAATTAGGAATTACAATATAAAACGCTGCACTATAGCAATGTTAAAATCATTAGGCATTGCTCAGACAGTTTTACACAATAAAAGGGTACAGACAACAAATGAACCCACCCTAAGATGTTCTTGAGAAAATCTGGCCAACACCAAGGGGGCATTATTGTATTTGGAAATGATGATAAACGAAAGGTTAGGAAACAATGTTAAATTCTTTCTTTTTATGTTGTAAAACATAAAGCTTTCTATCTCCAGAAATCCAATTGTACAGAATTCCCAGATAAAGAATGGCTTAAAGCGGAGTTCCACCCTGGAATACTTTTTTTTTATAAAAATACCCCCGGGACAGTCAGGGCTAGTGCATTCCACAATGGCTAGCCTCTGATCTGTCCCGGGTTGCACTTACCTTTTAGGACAAATACTTACCTTGAAAAAGTATTGTCCAGCGCTGCCATCTCAGGTGTGGGCAGCTTGAAGCCAGCGCGATCCTCTTTTGTGTCCTCTTCCGTCTTCTTCGGTCCCACGATGCACTGCACCGGCCCCGCCGTCACTTCCGGTGTGCGCACATCATCCCTCCACAGCTTCTGGGCATGCCCAGAAGCTGTTTAGAAGGGAATGACGCGCGCGCCCCGGAACTGACGTCGGGGCCGATGCAGGCGCATTGATTCCTGGGAGCAATGACGTTCAGCTCCCAGGAATCATTGCAAAGCCAGGAAGTGACGACGGGTCGTGGCCGCCGAGGGGAGGAAGAAGGAAGTAAGGTAAGTAAATTTTCTTCTCTACGAGGTAAGTAAAAAAAAAAAATAAAAAATGCGATTATCCATTTGTTTTTCAGGTGACCCGGAGCGAGAAGATGGAGGTAAGTATCATTTTAGGGTGGAACTCCACTTTAAATATTATGAAGAAAACTCTTTCAGAGTATTTATTGTACTTACAGTAATGTGATGACTCTAAATCAAATCAGAGTATGTTTTCTGAAGTAAAATCTGGTTTGGAATTTACTTGCTGGACTGGACAAGAGACTTGTAGGCAGATGGAAGCAGCAGTATATCCTTCAACCTGAAGTGGCACTGTGCCCATTGAAGACTAATTGTCTCCTGCTTTAGGTTCCAGGCAGCCATTTTAGGGAGGACAGCAATCCTTTTGGATAGTGAAATCTTGTGCAATTTGGGCAGCCATCTTGACTGAGAATTGTATAAATAGTTAAATTCTGCATCATTCAGTGTGTCCGCAGCATGGGGGTAAGATAAGGACAGAGCCGCTGCTGATTAGGGAGAGAGTAGCAGTAGTATTAGGGAAAGGTACCTGTCAAGGAGGGAAAGAGTAGGTTGCCTCTTAGACAGGATAGGTAAGAGAAAGGGAGAAGGAGCATGTCTAAGAATTGTTATAGTTAGTAATTTCTGCCATTTTGATGGGGGAAGAGGAAGAAGCAATTCATTTGGGCTGATGTGGCTGACTTAAGTGTTAAAGAGAGGTTAAATAAAAACACATTTTATCTTAGAACATTTGTTTTTGCTTGTCAGGTTGCTTTAAATGGAGACTTAAGCTCATTCCTTTATCTGAACATGAATGAAACTGAGTAGATGCAAAAAATGTTACTTTGTATCTCTCTATTCTACATCGGAACTGTGTTCATAAACCCTGTTAGATGGTCCATTCTTTTACAGCAGTTGCTGTAATAGCTGCTGAGTTTACATATCAACTCCCAAATATCATTAATATTTAAGTTGTTCTCTGTCTGGGAAATATGTACAATTTGTTTTCTGGATATTTATGTTTTTTACAACATAATAAGAATTTAACAACAATGTTTCTTAACCTTTCCTAATCTAGGATTTCCAGATGTAGGCTGAAACACAGTCATTGCCTGAAACAGAAACAACTGCGTAGGAGACTTAAAACTGGGTGAGGAACAGCCAAACTCTGCTACTAAGGTGAGGTTGTGGAAGACAGTTTCATGTCACAGGTCATACACTATGGCAAGACTGAGTACAGCAACAAAACCCAAGGTAGTTATACTGCATCAGAAGGGCTCTCCCAGCCAAAGATTTCAAAGCAGACTGGGGTTTTAAAATCTGCTGTTCAAACTCTTTGAAGAAGCACAAAGAAATGGGTAATGTTAAGGACGATAGATGCAGTAATTCGCCAGGGAAATTTAATGTGGCAGATGAAAGTCACATCATGCTTAAGCCCTGTAAACACATTCAGAAATTAATACAAAAAGCTTTTGAAGCAATCATGCGATAATCTGATCGTTAGCACACAGCTTTTATCTGAAATTTTCCGAAGGGAAAAACACGAAAATATTTCTCGTACGATATCAGATCATACGATTTTCATTTAATCAGTACAGTTTTGGTCAATAAATACACAACAAATACATTACATCAATCCTGAATTTTTATTCTGTCATAGGAGAATTTTTGTACTTTAGTAACCTATTAGTTTTCGATATAGAGACTAGCATGCAAAAAAAAAAACAGACGATCATTTATACAATAATCTCATTGTGTGTACTAGGCTTTACTCCCCTTTGACATAAGAAGATCTCAAGCAGTGTCACCAGCGCAGAACTGGCAGAAACCAGTGGGACCCAGGTACACCCATCTACTCTTCAGAGAAGTCTGATCAGAAGTGGTCTCTGTGGAAGAGTTGTGACCAAAAAGCCATATCTCTGTCTTGGAAATAAGGCTAAGTGAGTCAACTATGCACAAAAACATAGGAACTGAGGTGCAGAAAAATAACAGCAGGTGCTCATGGTGGAGGTTCCTTTCAAGTTTGGAGCTGCATTTCTGCAAATGGAGTTGAAGATTTGGTCAGGATCAACGGTGTCCTTAATGCTGAGAAATACAGGCAGATACTTATCCATCATGCCATACCATCAGGGAGGCATGTGATTGGCCCCAAATTTATTCTGTAGCAGGACAATGACTTCAAAAAGCAGCCAAAGTCATTAAGAACTATCTTCAGCATAAAGAACAAGGAGTCCTAGAACTGATGGTCTGGCCCCCACAGGGAGCCCCAAAATCATTGAGTCTGTCTGGGATTATATGATGAGACATGAAGGATTTGAGGCAGATTTGAGGCAACCTATATCCACAGATCTCCAACATGTTTAGAACAAATTACCTGCCGAGGTTCTTCAAAAACGGTGTGTAAGTGTATCTAGAAGAATTGATGTTGTTTTGAAGGCAAAGGGTGGTCACACCAAATATTGATTTAATTTGTATTTGTCTTCACTTCATTTATTTTCTACTTTGTTAATTGATAAAAAAAAAAAAACTATTTACTGTACACTTCTCTTTCTGACACCATTCTTAATTCATAAAAATAAACTATTTACTGTACACTTCTATTTCTGACAGCATTCTTAATTCCCAGCATTTTTTACATCTGCCTAAAACCTTTGCACAGTAAGATATATATACAGTATATATATATATATATATATATATATATATATATATATATATATTAGACTTTTGTGGTGGTATTCATCTCCAGGGGCCATCTCCATAGCCTCATGCAATTCGGCAAAAGATGTGTGTGTTGGGGGGGGGATTAACATTTACTGTCTTGACCACAAATACAGGGGAGCAGATGATGGGTTAAAGTTCAACTACCATGACCACTATTACAGGTGGCGGGGTTAGGTTTCACTGTCACTAACCACCAATTGGGAGGGAGGGAGAGTCAGTGGCAGTGAAAATCAACCCCCATCCCCCACCTGCATTGGTGGTCATGGCAGTGAAAGTTAACCCCTCATCCCCAATGGCAATGAATAATAACCCTTTCCTCAGTCACAGCCCTCTCTCCCATTGTGATCACTGACAGAACATGATCACAGACTCAAGTGCCCCTTTCTACAGGACTTTGCTTGAACTCTGCCCAGTTGCCCAAAGTGCAGTCTTCCTTCCTGTACTGTGTACTGGAACACAGAGAACACAGAGAGCGTCTCCACTGCCACTCTGCATGTTTTTGGATAGGTAGGGGCATCTGCTTTTGGCCCCACAACAATGACTGGGCCCCGGGCAGCTTCCCCTTTTGTCCTGCGTTAAAGACAGTCCTGTTCACCTCACAATAAAAGCCTAGAAAATAAATAATAACCCTCACTCCCCCATGGCATCCTGTTGTTTGCTCTGTCCACTGGTAATGCCTTTCTTTCTGATTTTATGTTGTTTTCTGTCAACACAATAGAGTAAACAATAGGGTTGCATAGACTAAATACATCTTCATCTATTTTGTTTTTTTATGTGCATTGTCACATTTGTTAAACATCCAATATGTCTGTATAAGACATTATATTATGTTATTTTTTTATTAAAAAATCATCCTGCAATCTTAGTTATGTGAAATGTGACTAGGGTGTTTTTTTTTCTCTACTTGCCTAATCCTGTGAACTTTAACCCCTTAGTGACTGAGGGTAGTAGAAATGGTAATGCCTAAGCACAATTTTACAACTCTGACATGTGTTAGTAAAACTACATATCATCAGAACTACTTTGTGAATCCAGGTGGATTTTTTCAGGACAAATTGAGCTTTCTTTTAGTGGTGAATGATAACAGATATCTTCAGATTTTTTTTTTTATTATTATTATTATTAAAGGAAAACTTGCGCAAAATAGAAATAAAAATGTATTTTTTTTACGTTTAGCTGTATACTTCTTGCCATTAACGTAATTAACCACCAAAGAACAACCCAAAATCAATTCTTCTGCTCCTGTTGATCACAGTGATACTACATGTGTGTATATTAGTTGTTGGTTGGACCCATAGTAGGGCCCAGAAACAATGGTGCGCATTTTACGCTTTTTTATCCTGCCTAAAACACACTGACACTAACTGACACTATTACTAATTTAATTTATTTTTTAATTCTACCCAAAATATGCTGACCTTGACCTTTGATTCTGACCTTGACTTTTGACCCTGACCTTGACCCTAACAATAATCCTGGCCAACCGTAATCTGTTTTTTTTTTCCTTTCTTTTTTATTTATTTATTTATTTTTTCACTTTTGTTTGCACAATGTATCTTTCTCTTTGTTCAGAAGATGAAGTAAACAGAGGGGCGAGCTTACAGTGACTGATCATTGTGGTAGCCAATGAGAGGCTATCACAGCGATCAGGTGACTCAGAACCAGGAGTCCCTGGTCCCGATTATTAGTACAAGTCCCGGGGGCTCTCAGCGAGAGCCCGGTCTTCATGCTGAGAGCGGGCTGTGTGGTGCGCTCCCAGCACAAAGGAAGATATGCATACATACGGCCCCACAGCTAAAGACCCACTTCCATGAGGTTGCATACGTGCGTACAGTGGGCGGAAAGGGGTTAAATTCTACAAAATTAAACATTATTCTCACAGAATCTATGTGCTTAAAAATGCTTAAAAAGATATGCTGGTAAGCCTAAAATGTAGAATCAGACACCCAGTAATGCCAGAATATGTTATTTGCAGAACCCTGTGAGCCTCAAAAGCCAGTGCACAGGATTATGTACAGTAAATGAGGAATTTATCCCATAAAAATGGCAATTTGTGCTGTCCCCCTATGTTTTGCTATTGGTCAAGAGACCACCATCAGGTAGATAGGATACAAGAACCAACACTTTGGAATGAAGTTGATATTATACATTAGTGAGCCACAGATTTCTAGACTTTGCATTGAATCTAAAGTTACTCTAATACAAGCATACTTGCTTTGGTAAAGGCCTTAAATGAATATTAACATAACATTTAGTATACCATTTGGGTAAGTTAATATTTGGTAATGATCTTGCCTTACATAAAAACACTTTCAAAGTGTCAACCAATGTTTGTTTGTTTTTTAAAGCGATGCCTACCTATAAAAAAAAAAAGAAATCAATTTCATATTATTATTTTCTCACTGACTCTTGAATATTTCTTCAAAGCTTGAATAAAATAGCAAAAAAAAATAAAAATCTCAGTAAAGCATTAAAAGTGTCATCTGTTCTTTATCTAATGTTTCAGATTAACACCGTGTCTAAACTAGTTAAAAACAAATGTTCTTAACTGTTGTAAAATCTTACAAATGAAAATTAGATTATGTTACCTACACGGTACCAACAATGAATCCTAAATTTCTTATGAAGACTGAATGTTTTCTGCAAGTCTTCATTGGACCTGATGAGAGCCTCATTATTTTTTGTACCAGCAGTACACACTGGGTATAGCATAATCAAAGCCTGGGGGTATGTATTAATTATCTTTTTGAATAGTGATGAAATTTTAAAAAGATCTCCTTAAGGCTCACATCATCAGCAGATGAAGCAAAGCTTTGCACAGCTTGCGTCCAGTGGTTCACATGTGTTTTTACATCTGTTCAGGATATTTCAATTTGAAGAGCAACAAGCTTAGCTTGGGATTAAAAGAAAATGCAAAAAAAAAAGTGAAAGAAAGAGAAATATGTGCAACAAACATGCATCACCTTCTATTTCATCCATATGACTAAGAAAAACCCACTAATTTCCCCATTCAATATATTCACAGCTAGTCCGTAAATCAGAATAGTAAAGAAATATTTAACATATGCAACACGCATGGCCCATTGTCTTGCTTGATGTCATGGCTGATTAGCTGTTCACCTGTTATTTTTCTTCTCACTGTTGAATTCAGTCAAATTCCTCCACGGTGTTTTCCTAAGCAACGTCTGCTTAGATTTTAGTATCAGACATGTTTTGAAATGAAAAACATTAAAGTTTGAGCTATTATCCAGGGATAGCAAAAAAAAAAAAAAAAAAAGCTACATTTTGAAAATAACTGTCTCTATGGCCTGTAAATAAACAATTTGAAAAAAGTGAATATTTTCTTATTTAGTTATAAACTCCTCTTACATTTGCTTTTCTTTTATAAAAAATAAAAAAGTCACAAGACTATGAAACAAACTGTATGAAAATGAAATGTTATTAAAATGCATAAGTGTTACAGTGTTTTAAGACTCACTAAAGATTCTATAGGATGTATAACAATCCAATAGGACAATATTATATAGTGTAAAATATGTTTTGCTCAAAGGGCATTGCTTAATTACTTTTTGGACAATGTCATTATTTTCTGCTTGAACTGGGGAGATCTTGCAAGATCTTGCAATATTTTTGTCACATTATTAAAGCAATAGCACTAGCAGTAAAACTATTACCAATGAAGAAAATATTATGCAATGTCTCCCCAACATTCAAATAGAAGTATGGAAAAAAAAAAAAAAAAACACCACCAATCTTCTGATCTCAAAACGGAAACAAGTTCCTTCAGTACTTTCATAAAAATGTCCCTGCTTGTTAATGTAACCCCTATCACCCTTGATGCAAAAATAAAACTGCCAGCACAAAGTTTGTGTTCCGCCCACACAAATTCAGTGTTACTAAATATAATATAATATAATATAATATTATTATAATTGAACCTAAAATGTGCAGTGCTACAAATATATACATATAAAGAGTAAATTCCAGGGCAAATAATATAGTGCAGTTTCTATTCCCATATAGCCAGTGTACTCCCAAAGATCTTTCCATGCATGGGAACTTGTTATGTTCCGTAAGCTTAAGAAGGTACTCTTATCCTCTGATGAAGTCCCGCCCTTTGGGGACATAACGGGGTATTAACCGCTGGTATGCTGTAGTTGTCCCACTATTATGTGAACATATGCTGTTTTATTTAATAAAGTGGATCAAAAACAGGGAGCATTAGATGTCTGTTTTAATTTCTTGCTGTAGAACTGCAAGATGGGGAAAGGGCTGTGGCTATCTGGAGTTACCAGCGGTTGGATAAGGCCATTCAGGATTGTATGCAAAAGGTGAGCATATAAAGATCTCAGATTTTTTTCTCAAGCTCAAGCTTGAAAAAGAGGCTGGGCCTGCCTCAAAACATGAAGCCCCACCCCCTGATGTCACTTCAAGTCTGCTCTGCATCCCAAGGTGGGAGCACTGATTATACATCCTCTGGTTTTAAGGATAAGATAGACACAATTTATTCTTTTTTTTAATACTTATGCTTGTGGACATTTAATCTATATGGACTTTATAACTGTTTTCACTGGTTCACAGTTATGGTGATCACAATAATTTGCACTTTAGGAGAAGCACCTGATTGAGACATTGGCTTACAGTATATTTGTTTGTTTCATTTGCGGGTATTCACACACAGCGCAACAATATTAGGTTTATGATATTGAGTATTTGTATTTCTTATGCTTTTTGAGTGCAACTGTGCATATTTGAAGTTTGTTTATAGCACTAAGCGCAGTTTTTATAGATTCACATTATGACTACAAAAGCCTTGTCTAATAATGATAATGTAATCATTCAGTCAGACATGTAAAGCCCAGGTCGTCCTGCCCACATATTGCAGGCCACATGGGCACTGCAATAGATAAACAACATTGTGGGTAGCACATGTAATACAGAATCTAATAGAATATTTTTTGGATGTGACACTAGACTGAATTAGACAAAAAGATATACCTGTGCTCAAATCCCAATAGCTTGTTAATGTATTTAAACTATCAGGTGCTAAAGGGGTGTGATCACATAGTAACACTACACATTCTGGATGGACCCTCTACACACTGCTACAATGCTTTTTTTCATTGCATAGCTTGCTGGAAAGGGTGTAGCAGTGTGCAGAGGGTCCATCCAGAAAGTGTATTGTTACTATGTAGCACTTGATAGTTCAAATACATTACCAAGCTATTGGGGTTTGAGCACAGGTATATATTTTTGTCTGATCTGTCAGTGGCCAGATCGATAACCTAGTTGCTCTCCCCCATCTTGGGTCTTTATACCCCGTGTTGATATGGCGTCCCATAGCATTTGCAGTAGCAAGGCAGTGTAGGACTGGCCAGAAGAGGGATTACTTTGACTCAGTTGGTCAGCTTAAACATGTATTGCAATATATGTGAACTAAATATCCCCTTTTTTTTTCATTGCATCGTTTGCTGGAAAGGTGTAGCAGTGTGCAGAGGGTCCATCCAGAATGTGTAGTGTTACCAGACTGAATTTATCTTCCTATTTCCAGCCACATTAATTTGATAGGCTCAACATTTCTTACATGTAGAGAGTCAGCCCGGGTTAGGCTTAGGAGAGGGTTAATTGTATAGGGCAGGTACTTCCCTTTCAGGCCTGTTTATTAGGCAGCTGGTCAGAGAGGCTGGTTGATGGCTGTTTTGCTATCAGTGGTGAGGATACTTGAATGATGTCTGTAAGGCTCCAGAAGTGGACTTTGTCCTGCTGGGTGAGCTAGCCTGTAAAAGAGACTTTGTTTATTGTAACTACTGTGGCTAGAACACTGAAAGTTAGCCTTAAAAGCCTGTGTTGTGCTGAGCTGAAGTTTTACCTGTTGTGTGTGGAAACTGCTTTTAACACCTTCTGACCGCCCGGCGCAGTTTTACTGCGGCAGACTGGCTCTCCTGTGCGAACCGAAGTAGCCCTACGTCGGCCACGAGCATGGTGCTGGGGGGCGATCGTGCACCGCCGGCGGAGCGCTCCTGCCCCCACTAGGCAGCGGGGGATGCTGATCCACGGGGGCCAGCGGCCGCAATTGCTGCAAGGCACCCATGATCGCTCCCTGCTAAGCCTGCTGAGAGAGAAGGACAGTCAGCAGTTGTAAACACCGCTGACCATTCTTCTCTTTGTAATGATCACAGAGCGTCTGTGATCCTTCTAAATAGGATCACAGGTCTCTGTGATCATTTCACAAGCCCATCCCCCAGTTAGTAAACACTCCCCTAGGCTCACACTTAACCCTTCGATCACCCCTAGGTTAACCCCTTCCCTGACAATGTCATTATTACAGTAACAGTGCATATTTTTAGCACTGATTAATGTAGTAATGTCACTGGTCCCCCCAAAAGTGTCAAAAATGTCAGTTAGGGGTCCGATCTGTCCGCCGCAATGTCGCAGTTCCGTTAAAAATTGAAGATCACCACCATTACTAGTAAATAATAAATAAATATTGACCTATATTAAAAATTTCCCCTAGTTTGTAGAAGCGATAACTTTTGTGCAAACCAATCAAAATACGCTTATTGCAATTTTTTTTTACCAAAAATAAGTAGCAGAATACACATTAGTCTAAAAGGAATGTTATATAGCAGAATATGAAAAATATTTATTTTTTTTCCAAAATTGTCGCTCTTTTTATGTTTATATCGCAAAAAATAAAAATCGCACAGGTGATCAAATACCACCAAAAGAAAGCTCTATTTGTGGGAAAATAAAGGACATCAATTTTATTTCATTATAGTGTCGCAAGACCGTGCAGAAGTTGTTAAAGTCAAGCCTGTCATTTTTCTGTTGCATGCTGAATAAAGAAGATTTTAAGTTGATTGAACTGCTTCCCAGCCACCTGTTTACCCCTCTGATCCTGACAATGGAAAGAAAACTATCAAATCATGGAAGACCATGGGCCTAACAGGAGGTTCAACAACATTACATGCAATCCTATCTCGCAAGGCTGGAACTTCCTTGAATAGAACACAGGGCTTATCTGGTAATAAAGGTCCTAAAATATGGTAATTTTTAAGGATAGGCCAATATCTCCTCACAATGTTCCTTACTACATAGTGTTAGACAGAAAATGTGATAATCAAAAAGGTAGAAAAATCTAAACTCTGTTGGTTAGCCAAACTGGTTTTATCCGTACGTAAAACTTCCCTATCTTGCCAGTTAAACCCTGTGTTCTGTTCAAGGGAGGTATTCTTAGGATGGATACACCTATACCAGATTGATGTGGTGGTTGGTTGGATTTAGAGGAAAATATAAAAAATGAAGACCAGGTGGATTTATGAATTGTGTGCTTTTTCACCCCACAATTTAAACATGGTTTGGGATGTTAATGCTTTTATTAATAATAGCTAGGGTTTAGGTTTTGTGCATATGGTTTCATTTATTTTGTGTCAAATTTTTGTAAAAGGGAAACAACGTAACATCTTTTCTAGAATACTACACCTTTTTGTTGAAGGGAATTACAGTTTTTCGGGTTTATTTTTATTCATAAATGGAACCTAAAGATATTAGTGGGCCCATGTTTATAGATTTATTTTTATGTACCCCTTTTCTTTGGGAGTCTTATGGCAGCCTTTCTGAGCATTTGGATCATTATATCTAAATTTGCCTTGTTTTTCTTTTTTATGTCCCTTATTTACATATTTCTTTTATATATAATTTTATTTTATTTTTTATGAATTCTGTGAACTTGATTGGGCACTTTGCATATTATTTTAAGTGTATTTTCTTTTTTAATATGGCCGTCATTGGTCTCTTCTAGTGATATTTTTTACTTTTTTTTTTTTTACCTCTATATGGTGGCAGGTTAGAGGATGGCCCCTTTGGACATTATATATTAGTGATCAACCAATATAGTTTTTTTATTGCCGATACCGATATGGTCATCGCATATCGGTATCGGCCGATATTGGCCGATATTTTCGTACATTAAAAAAAATGTTTTGTTTTTTTATTTATTTAAATTTTTTTGACAGGTACTCTTGTGGAAGGATCTTGGGGTCTAAAAGACCCCAAACCCCTCCTCTGCACTTAAAAGCATTTTAAAATGCCAAGTTTGGCTGTTTTGAATGCTGTAATTTTTTTGAATTTGGCACTGAGTACCCAGAAGTAATGTCATGACATCACTTCCGGGTTTTACATGGAGACCCGATCAGACCTTAATGCGGCTTTGATCGGGTCTTCTCTTCGGCAGCTGTGCAAGCTGGTTGCCTGGGTCTCCCGATAGGCGGCAGCGGGAGGGGCGTCAGGGGGGGACGTCCCCTCCCACTTCTTGTAATGACAGCCGAGCGGCTTCTCAGCCGCATCGTTGTCATTACAAGAAAGCCGACTGTCGGCTATAGTCGCCGGTACCAGGGTGATGACTCTAGCTGCAGGCATCGCTCCAGTACATGTGAAGAAAGGTCTGGTGCGCTAAATACAATAAATTATCCTGATGTATAAGTTTAAATTATAAATGTGTATAAAAACACAGTGATAACAAGTGTACAAAGTGAATATGTGACAAATTCCAAAAACAAAATCATGCTCTAGAACCAGTGTTAATTTTGGCAGCAAATTTCAATTTAGTTTTAGTCTTAGTCTTAAGACTAAAATGGCATTTTAGTTTTAGTCCCATTTTAGTCTTCTGCCAGTGTTGTAGTTTTAGTCGTATTTAGTCGACTAAAACTCCAGTATATTTTAGTCGACTAAAACGCCCTACATTTTAGTTGACTAAAACTCATTTTAGTCATCTATAATCAAATGGGTGTAGTTCAATTGTAATTTGTAATGCATTATTTAAGCATTTCTCTACAATTTCCAAACTCATTATATACTACTGCTGGTCCTGGAGTGAAAAATCTAATATGTTATTATTTATGCTTTGAGCATGCACCAGTGTTAATTTTTGGCAGCAAATTTCGATTTAGTTTTAGTTATAGTCTTTTGACTAAAATGCCATTTTAGTTTTAGTCGTATTTTAGTCTTAAGACTAAAATGCCATTTTAGTTTTAGTCGTATTTTAGTCATCTGAATTGTGTTAGTCGACGAAAACGTTTTAGTCGGTTTTAGTCGACGAAATTAACACTGTCTAGAACTTCAAAGTGAATATATTTACACGTGATATAATCAGAAATAAAAGTCAATTTATCCACGTGACCGGTGCATATGACCATTCAAATGAATGTGAATAGGTGACAAGACAAATTCCAAAAACAAAGTAATGCTCTAGAACTTCAAAATAAATATAAATGCACGTGGTATAATCAGAAATAAAAGTAAATGTATCCACGTGGCCAGTGCATGTGATCAAAAAACATAATGTGTTTCAATGATGAGGGTCCATTTATCCCCGTGGTTGGTGCAAAATCCCACCACCTTGCAAGTTATATTCTTACCAGACGGATATGGTTAAGTGCATAACAGCTCCTCTCAAGTGATCTCCTATGATGTGACAGTGATAGGTGTTCCACTGCACACAGGTGAAACATATACTCAATCAAGCCTCTTACCAGATGGAAATAGGTTTTGAGCAAATTTAGATCTCCTAAAATGAAATGACACCCGCATAGGTTGAGACTTGAAGGGTTAATGAGCAATCCTGTACCTCCTCTATTCTCCTGAAGGCAACACCTCTCGGATGACCCCCAAGAAAAATGAGAGTGGCAGACAATAGTGCATTACCTCACAGACTTTATTAGAATAAAAAACAGAAGTGCACTTACATTGTCCCATATAACATCAGCAGTATGCGATAACTTGTGTTAGACCGCGGCCGCCTGCAGCGCGGACCGCGGACGTAGATCGTGACGGCGTGGCACCTCGCTGATGACGCATTTCCTGGTAAAAAGCTTCAACTGAAAGGGGAGAAAGCGCCGTTGTCATTACAAGACAGCCGACTTTTGGCTATGGACACCGGTACCAGGATGATGCCTCTAGCTGCAGGCCTCACTCCAGCACAAGCACTCCAGTACAAGCACTTTCCCGAAATATCGGCAATATCGGTAACCTCAGGAGCCGATTCAGGTATATTGGGTAAAGTGCATGTCTGCCACCGATAATCGGTCGATCCCTAGTATATATAGTTATTTTCATGTCTAACCCTTTTCCAATATGGCAGTTAATGGCTTACTGTGATGTATTTCCTGTTCCAGGGGTTCCTTTGATTGCTAATTGGTCGCTGTATTTAAGACTGATGGCTTTGCGCGGATTCCATGTCCCTAATGACATTGTTTCTGACTAAGCACATTTGGCGGATACAGAACCTGTAATTACATTTGATGATAAACAGTGTGAAATGGCTATCTCACCCTAAGGCAATAGCAGACTGATGGTTCAGCAAAAAAAAAAACGGCAGCTCTGACCGGCAATAGTGCATAATGTCATCACATACAAGCTGTGCCCTACATGTTTCAACGCCTTTGGGGGATGGTCCATTCCATCCCCACTACAGCCACCCATAGTGTCCTTGATCACCACCACATTAGTACAGTGTCATCAAAGCCAGAGCAGGCAGCAACAGTCTTCCTAATCACCGCTATCTAATTCAGTGTTGCTACTGACTACCACCTGTACTGACCCTGAATTGTTGACCATGTTTCTGCCAGCTGTTTGGGCCAATCTTTTGCCTCTTTGCTGACCATGCCTCTGCCTGCCATCTGAACTGACCCATTTGCACATCTCACTGTCTATGTTCCAGCAAGACACCAGTCCCATTTATCCCCTGTGTACAACTGCACTCCAGGAAATACAGGAACTATTTTGTCCTTCCTTTCTTTAGTCTCTTGGACTTCCTAGCCAGTGAACATAGCATTTCTGGGGGCAGTCACTTACCAATAGGCTAGATTTGCTTGGCCTAAATAAGCAGGTACTGCTATAGGTGATATTACACTAAGCTATATTCCTTGACCACTCATTTAGAGGCAACCATTACAGTACACTGTTTTTGATACAATTGGTTGATTTTTGTGATTCACAAGATAAAATGTTCAGTACATAATCAGTCCATACATTAAAAAAGTCTTACACATTCCCCTAAATTGAGATACTATCTATGACCTTTTGGTAAAATAATTACTCATAGTCCCCTTCTTTTCAGACTGCGCAAAATGCTCCCCATTAACAACGCCTAGGTCTCAGACTCCCTCTCACTCCTCCCTCTCCCTTCCCTTTCCCCTCTCCCCCCCCCCCCTTTTTTCTTTTTTTTTCTCTCTCTCTCTCTTCCCCCTTTATTTCTCTTTTCTGATCCCTACCGTTCTGTGGTCTTATCGCCTGGGACATCAACGTTCTGTTATATAATAACTATATGATGCTTACTAGAATTGAATATGATCCTTTTGCATAAATCGACCCGGGCCTTAGAGTTGCCTGCATATGTGAAAGGCACAGAACCATTCGTCATTCTATAATATTATGTCAAGTACCTATGAGCTGTTTTCGTTATTATTATTATTGCTTTCTTTTTGTACTGATCACGATTTTTTCCGATTGCTGTTTCCTGGTTTTGGTTACCTCAGTATGTTGTTATATGATATCTAGAATGATACTGCACTAGTACCAGAAAAATATATAGATAAGTGAATAAAATTGATAAATAAATAAAGCAGCAATCACCATGAGAGACTAAAAAAGAAGTGTGTGCAGCGGGTGTAGGATAATACGCCTTCACATATATAGAGGTGCAGGTGAACCAGAACTCACCCCTATAGTAATCCACCACCGGTATATAAGCTCCTTACCAGATACCAGTGAGGAATACGCATGTGACCCAAGGGGCAATCAGATGAAGGGTGTTATTTCCAGGGAGACCCAGAAGACCTCAGAATTTCCCGCAGCAGAAACCAGCTCAAAAACTTGGCGTGCATCACCATCATGAAATTAAGATAGGGACACCATAGCATAAAACCAACAAACATTTATTGCATAAAAGCAGGAATAAACTCACATAAATTGTAGAGTATTGTGCCTTCGGTAGATATAAGCAGAGCCTCCGGCAGGTCGGCTAACCCAACCGTACTTCCTGGATGCAGAGGGTGAACCGACACGTTTCATCAGAGCTGACGTCATCATATTTGGAAGCTTGAGTCCAGTCTACAGGCACACAATTTATTGGTTTCTGGTAAGCAGACTTTTTATTGGTCGTGGATTGATATAGTGTGGACACCCCAACTTACCTTTACTTTGGTCTGTGGAGGAAGCAGTGGACTACTGTTATAATCTAATTTAATTGGACATTTTTTTCACAACACTGTTTTGTGCTCTGGTCTTTTGGGCCATTTCATTTACTTTATCTAATTTATTCACTTTCATTATTATCACATTGAGTTTACACAATCACTTAGCGCGACTTGTTTATATTTATGTTGTTATATGCACTTTTTCAACTTCACTAAAAATAGATTAAACATAAAAAAGTCTTACACATGTGATATCGCCATACTCAGGAGGAGTAGCAGAATGTGTTTTGGGGTGGAATTCTAACTATGCCCATGCTGTATGTGAACTTTATGTAAAAAAATAATTTTCATTTTTTTTTCGGCATTTTCAAAAACTTCTGGAAAAAAATGAGGTCTTCAAAAGACTAACCATGCCTCCTAAAGAATACCTCAGGATGTTTACTCTCCAAAATGTGATAATTTTGTAGGTGTTTCTCCTGTCCTCGCACTTTAGGAACTCAAGAAATATAATAGTCAGTCACAAAAGCATAATTTATGCCCCTTAAAAGCCCAAAGATGCTGCTTGGATTTTAGGCCCTTCTATGCATCTTAACTGTAAAAACAAATAAATAGAGGATTGATCCTTGATGCCTAAGTGGTAGGTGTAGCCAACATCCCAAATTGTGTAATCTTAAAGCAGGGTTTGGTGCCTCAAGCCAAGGGGGTGGGATTTTATGGGCTAGTCAGGTAGTAAACTTGTAGTAAAATTATATAGTAATTTATTGAAGGAAAATAAATAAGATTTCATACAATAATAATCATCATATTTGTGCCAATGGGTTATAGACCCATGTGAAAGGTGAAAAGGAAATAAGTAGTAAGTGACAATGTGAAGGGTGACTTTGATATAGATCTCTGTCTATAAGTGCTCAGCCAAGTGAGCTATTTGGAGAGAGACTGTATATCTGAAGCTTCCGACGCGTTTCGGCCTGTATTGCCTTTATCAAGGAAGCGAGAGGGCCACCATCTCTGAAAGATATATGGTGGATATGTATTAGAGATTCACTTCTTCAAGATAATATTTATTTTAAGAGAAAATAAGTGTACACATACTTGTGACTAAAAGTTGGATCCCGGACCTTTCTGTTTGTTCACCCAAAGCTAATCACACAGGATTTGTTGTGGACTTGCTGTCTGTGGTGTGAAGAATATATGGTATTCAGAATAAGTTTGATTTGCGAGTAAAGAAGGGGATAAATTGCCACGACTTACATGAGAGGTATAGATGCTTTGGTTTATTGTGGTCAAAAAGCCCTTCATGGATCACCTGAAATTTTGTGAATCATATTGTCAGGAGTAGAAAATGATTTTTACGTGAGCTACTATATAGCAGGTAAATTCACTTACAATTGTGAGAGTAGTTAGAGTGTGCCAGCAGGGGGAGCCCCGGTTTTCTGTTTCGGTTTTCTCCCTGATGGATAATATGCACAAGTGAGCCTTAAATGAGGCATTTTTAACACTTGAAAAAACATCCAGTAATGCATAAATGTTGCATTAGTGGATGGGTAACTCACTGTTGGTAGTAGAGAGAGGAGGGAAGTATCCAGGGTGGCTCGTCCTAGGGCGTCCGTCACGTTCCCTCGATGGGAGGGAAGTGGCGCCCTATTTGAAATCCCCGGCTATTTATATCCCCTGGCGCATGCGCATTGCGCATCGATGACGTCAATGCGTCTGCCCGGTTGCGGGTCGGCGCAACGGCGTGGTGCGTGCCAGGATGGTGCGCGCGCATCCAGCCGGTGACGTGGGGAAAGAAGAAAGATGTTCCGTAGCCGCCGACACAGATATTGGATGGGGAAAGTTGCTCCCTGACCGGGCGCATTTCCAGTGGGTGCAAGCCGCTGGAATTTTCTCCATACTTCCCCCAGAGATAGATTTCTCTGGGGTTACCTGTGCCGGGTGGGTTTGGGAAGGAACAAAGGTTGGGTTATGGGATAAGAACTTGATTGTCACAGTATGTGAAACATATAAATAAATAGTGAATCTTTTCACGATATTATGCAAGAATGCAAAAAATAAACATGTACATGATTGTAATAGGAGCATAACAAATATAATAAGTAATATATTGCAGCAATGTTAATTACGACAGGAGGGGCGGGGGGACCTAACGGGGAGGCATTGTGGGTAGGGATGGGATGGTCCCTTCTGGAATGCTAAACAGGGGGGGGAAAAAGGGAGGCAGAGGGGTTTTTGTATGTAAAAAAAGAGAGAGAAGACCGTCTTTGTATGTTATTCTACTTAGTCAGTTTTGCCAGAGGCAAAGCCCTCTAGGAAGGGGCGGTAACTTTCATTTTCATTGAGTCCTGGTGGTCTAGTGGCGTTTAATTTCCTTATCCAACGCATCTCAATCTGTAGGAGGGACTTATTCCAGTCCCCTCCTCTGGCTGGAATGTGGATGCGATCTAGTACTGAAAAAGATACTTTTGGCATTTTGTGTTTGTGGTGGTGGGCTACGTGACGGCCTAATGGGAGATGAAAATTGCCAATACTCATACTTTGTACGTGTTTGTTGACTCTTAGTCCAAATTCTTGACGTGTTTTTCCAATGTAAAACGCACCACACTGGCAGTTCATAATATATACTACCCCCATGGTTTTGCAGTTAGCAAAATGACGGGGGGTAAAATTTTCGCCATTAGGGAGAATGAGATGAGTAGTTTTAGGTATTACTTTGCACTGGGCACAGGACCCACACGGAAAAGTGCCTCTGGTTTTGCATGGGTCTTTTCTTGTTTTCATTTCACTATGTATTAGTGTTTGGTGTATAGAACGGCTCTTTCTATAGGTAATGAGTGGGTGGTCAGGTACCAGATCTTTGAGTGTGGGGTCTTCTGTGAGGATAGACCAATTTTTCTGTAAAATGTTTCTAATTTTGTTATGTTCATTGGAGAATCGCATGATAATTCGGGTTGGAGGAGGTTCTTTTTTTGTGTCTTGCCTTTTTTTGTATATGATCTCTTGTCTGTCTTGTTGGTTGACACGATTGAAGGCCTTTTTAAGGCATGTTTTGGAGTATCCTCTTTGTAGTAGTCTGTTTCTGAGGGCGTTGGCTTCCATTTGGAACTTTGTATGGTTGGTACAAATCCTTTTAAGTCTTAAAAACTGACTATATGGTATCGATCTCTTTAGTGGTTCTGGGTGAAAGCTTTTAGCATGTAGTACCGTGTTGCCGGCTGTTTCCTTTCGGAAAAGTGTTGTCATTAGATTACCAGATGGATCCTTGTAAATGTACGTATCTAAGAATGGTATTTGTGTTGAGCTGTATGTCATGGTGAAGTACATATTGAATGTGTTTTGATTCATTTTGTTGAGACATTCTTGTAATAGTTTTTCCGGTCCGTTCCATATGAGAAGTACGTCGTCAATGTACCTTTGCCATAACATTATATAGTTGGTATATTGTTGGGTGTCTTCTGATGTTAGAAAGTCTTCTTCCCATTCTCCCAGGTAGATGTTTGCATAGGTGGGTGCACAGC
This sequence comes from Pelophylax lessonae, assembly GCF_965119305.1. Classification (NCBI taxonomy): domain Eukaryota; kingdom Metazoa; phylum Chordata; class Amphibia; order Anura; family Ranidae; genus Pelophylax; species Pelophylax lessonae. The sequence continues at coordinate 464,861,337 of NC_138769.1, forward strand.
TGGTGCCCATAGCGACTCCGCATGATTGGACGTAATACGTACCGCAGAAAGAAAAAATGTTATGATGAAGTATGAATTTAAGCATTTGAATGATGAAGGTATTAAAGTTAGTATCGTGTCTGCTTTGTTGTCTGAGTATTTTTTCAACTGTTTGTAGGCCTTTGCTGTGAGGGATGTTGTTATAAAGTGTTTCAACATCAATGGTAACAAGGATGGCGTCTGTTGGTATGGTGATGTTATCCAAGATTTGGAGGAGGTGTCCAGTATCTTTAATGTACGAGGCCAATTTCGTGACGTGAGGCTTAAGATGGGCATCAATTACTTGGCTGACTTTTTCAGTAATGCAGCCGTTGCCGGAGATGATGGGTCGTCCAGGCGGATTTAACGGGTCTTTGTGCACTTTGGGAAGAGCATAAAATGTTGGTACCCGTGGGTGTTTGGTTCGAATGAATTCCCAAAGGGTTTGTGTGATAATTTTGTTATTGTATGCTTTGTCGACCAGGGTGTAAAATTCTTCATTAAAGCTGTGTACCATCACAGGGGAGATTTGTTGGTAATATTTTTTGTTTTGTAATATGTTGAAACACATTTCCATGTATTTTTCGTTACTCATTATTACTACATTACCCCCTTTGTCAGAGGGTTTTATAGTGATGGAGTCATTTTCTTGTAGTTCTTTTAAAGCCTGTCTTTGTTGTGGTGTTAAATTGTTTGAATAAGTTGTTTTATGTAATTGTTCAATGTCTTTAGTCGTTTGTCGTACAAATAGTGCGATTGCGGGATTGGTGTTGAGTGGGGGAAAGATGTGCGATTTTTTCTTAAATTTAGTATTTGTGGCTGAATCTATGTTGGTGGTTTCTTCCTCTTCGCTATCTGCGGATGAGTCCAGGTTTTCTGTGTCATCTAACCCTCCTTCGTCCAAGAGTATATTGAGGTCTCTGATCGCTCGGTATTCGGCGGCTGTGAGTGGTGTGGGTGTGGGTTCTATCACAGGTTTTTTGCTGTACGATACTTTCAAGAGAAGGTTGCGGGCAAACAGATTAAGGTCTTTAATGGCTTCAAATTGGTCCATGCCTTGGTTTGGGCAAAATGAGAGACCCAAAGAGAGTACTTCCTTTTGTGCTACAGTAAGTGTGTGTGGAGAGAGATTAATAACATTTAATCCTTCTTGTTCTCCGATTTGTTTTCCGTTATGTCTTGGTTCATTTGGGTTTTGGTTTTGGGGGGTTTCCCTAAAAAAGCCCCTTTGACCTTGGATCTGGTAAATATTTCGTGAGGTTTGAGAGTTTTGGTTGATGTAGTAGTATCTATTATTTCGGTATCAGAGGTGTATGTTTCTCCTTGGTCGTGCGACTTGGTCCACTAGCGTTCTTCCGGGTTTCTGGTAGCATTTTGGGTTTTATTTTTCTGAGGGTGACTTCTGTCTCTGCTTCTGTGGGTTTCTGTGCCGGAATTGTATGAGGAAGAGTCAGAAGATTGTTGATAGTAAGGATTTCTTGCTGTACGGTTCCTGTTGCGATTGGGTCTGGTTTGCCCATTTGTATGCGCGGCCTTGTGTAAAGGCGTTTTTATCGCGCCAGTACTTTTTTTCTTTTTTAACGAGGATTTCTTTACTGTACTCTTCAAGATGATCCTTTAACTGTTTCTCTTGTGTACTGTACAGTGCGGCTGTTTTTAAGGGGGCAAGTTGATCATAGATTTTTTTGATCTCACTTTCTAGGTTTTTGCTTTGTTTGAGATATTCCGCTTGCAGAAGTAGCATTAGATTTTTGGAGCATTGATTGAGTATTTCTTCCCATTTTTGTTTTAACTGGATTGTGATGTTTTCAAGTGTAGGAAAAATTTGGACCCTTAAGCCGACCGGATTGATGTTCTCCTTAATATATCTGTCGAAAGTGCGTACGTGCCAGTGTAGAGATGCTTTTCTTTCTAGTTGCCTTTTTAAGGTAGTAAAAAGTGCAGTAATATCTGAATCTAATTGTTCTTTTTCCTTAAAGTTGGATTGAATGTTCAGCATAAGGGAGTCCCACTCGGTACCCACAAGGTCCCCCATCGTGTCCTCCTTTGCTCCTGGAGGTGCTTCCAGCTTGAGTGTTAAACGGTTGCTGGAAAATGGGAATGTTAAACCCTGCAGCTACTCAGCTTTGAGCGGTAAGCCCAGAGCTGGGGAAGGCTGGGGTTGATAGGAATCAACGAGTAAGTGTCTTTTTGCCTTGCTGTTCAGCAAAAAGTATATAAGAAGGGGGGGGGGGTTTTGGTCAAGGATCTGAGAGGGCACGGATGTGTTATCCATCCAAAAAACTGATAAATAGAGGATTGATCCTTGATGCCTAAGTGGTAGGTGTAGCCAACATCCCAAATTGTGTAATCTTAAAGCAGGGTTTGGTGCCTCAAGCCAAGGGGGTGGGATTTTATGGGCTAGTCAGGTAGTAAACTTGTAGTAAAATTATATAGTAATTTATTGAAGGAAAATAAATAAGATTTCATACAATAATAATCATCATATTTGTGCCAATGGGTTATAGACCCATGTGAAAGGTGAAAAGGAAATAAGTAGTAAGTGACAATGTGAAGGGTGACTTTGATATAGATCTCTGTCTATAAGTGCTCAGCCAAGTGAGCTATTTGGAGAGAGACTGTATATCTGAAGCTTCCGACGCGTTTCGGCCTGTATTGCCTTTATCAAGGAAGCAAGAGGGCCACCATCTCTGAAAGATATATGGTGGATATGTATTAGAGATTCACTTCTTCAAGATAATATTTATTTTAAGAGAAAATAAGTGTACACATACTTGTGACTAAAAGTTGGATCCCGGACCTTTCTGTTTGTTCACCCAAAGCTAATCACACAGGATTTGTTGTGGACTTGCTGTCTGTGGTGTGAAGAATATATGGTATTCAGAATAAGTTTGATTTGCGAGTAAAGAAGGGGATAAATTGCCACGACTTACATGAGAGGTATAGATGCTTTGGTTTATTGTGGTCAAAAAGCCCTTCATGGATCACCTGAAATTTTGTGAATCATATTGTCAGGAGTAGAAAATGATTTTTACGTGAGCTACTATATAGCAGGTAAATTCACTTACAATTGTGAGAGTAGTTAGAGTGTGCCAGCAGGGGGAGCCCTGGTTTTCTGTTTCGGTTTTCTCCCTGAGGGATAATATGCACAAGTGAGCCTTAAATGAGGCATTTTTAACACTTGAAAAAACATCCAGTAATGCATAAATGTTGCATTAGTGGATGGGTAACTCACTGTTGGTAGTAGAGAGAGGAGGGAAGTATCCAGGGTGGCTCGTCCTAGGGCGTCCGTCACGTTCCCTCGATGGGAGGGAAGTGGCGCCCTATTTGAAATCCCCGGCTATTTATATCCCCTGGCGCATGCGCATTGCGCATCGATGACGTCAATGCGTCTGCCCGGTTGCGGGTCGGCGCAACGGCGTGGTGCGTGCCAGGATGGTGCGCGCGCATCCAGCCGGTGACGTGGGGAAAGAAGAAAGATGTTCCGTAGCCGCCGACACAGATATTGGATGGGGAAAGTTGCTCCCTGACCGGGCGCATTTCCAGTGGGTGCAAGCCGCTGGAATTTTCTCCATACTTCCCCCAGAGATAGATTTCTCTGGGGTTACCTGTGCCGGGTGGGTTTGGGAAGGAACAAAGGTTGGGTTACGGGATAAGAACTTGATTGTCACAGTATGTGAAACATATAAATAAATAGTGAATCTTTTCAAGATATTATGCAAGAATGCAAAAAATAAACATGTACATAATTGTAATAGGAGCATAACAAATATAATAAGTAATATATTGCAGCAATGTTAATTACGACAGGAGGGGCGGGGGGACCTAACGGGGAGGCGTTGTGGGTAGGGATGGGATGGTCCCTTCTGGAATGCTAAACAGGGGGGGGAAAAAGGGAGGCAGAGGGGTTTTTGTATGTAAAAAAAGAGAGAGAAGACCGTCTTTGTATGTTATTCTACTTAGTCAGTTTTGCCAGAGGCAAAGCCCTCTAGGAAGGGGCGGTAACTTTCATTTTCGTTGAGTCCTGGTGGTCTAGTGGTGTTTAATTTCCTTATCCAACGCATCTCAATCTGTAGGAGGGACTTATTCCAGTCCCCTCCTCTGGCTGGAATGTGGATGCGATCTAGTACTGAAAAAGATACTTTTGGCATTTTGTGTTTGTGGTGGTGGGCTACGTGACGGCCTAATGGGAGATGAAAATTGCCAATACTCATACTTTGTACGTGTTTGTTGACTCTTAGTTCGAATTCTTGACGTGTTTTTCCAATGTAAAACGCACCACACTGGCAGTTCATAATATATACTACCCCCATGGTTTTGCAGTTAGCAAAATGACGGGGGGTAAAATTTTCGCCATTAGGGAGAATGAGATGAGTAGTTTTAGGTATTACTTTGCACTGGGCACAGGACCCACACGGAAAAGTGCCTCTGGTTTTGCATGGGTCTTTTCTTGTTTTCATTTCACTATGTATTAGTGTTTGGTGTATAGAACGGCTCTTTCTATAGGTAATGAGTGGGTGGTCAGGTACCAGATCTTTGAGTGTGGGGTCTTCTGTGAGGATAGACCAATTTTTCTGTAAAATGTTTCTAATTTTGTTATGTTCATTGGAGAATCGCATGATAATTCGGGTTGGAGGAGGTTCTTTTTTTGTGTCTTGCCTTTTTTTGTATATGATCTCTTGTCTGTCTTGTTGGTTGACACGATTGAAGGCCTTTTTAAGGCATGTTTTGGAGTATCCTCTTTGTAGTAGTCTGTTTCTGAGGGCGTTGGCTTCCATTTGGAACTTTGTATGGTTGGTACAAATCCTTTTAAGTCTTAAAAACTGACTATATGGTATCGATCTCTTTAGTGGTTCTGGGTGAAAGCTTTTAGCATGTAGTACCGTGTTGCCGGCTGTTTCCTTTCGGAAAAGTGTTGTCATTAGATTACCAGATGGATCCTTGTAAATGTACGTATCTAAGAATGGTATTTGTGTTGAGCTGTATGTCATGGTGAAGTACATATTGAATGTGTTTTGATTCATTTTGTTGAGACATTCTTGTAATAGTTTTTCCGGTCCGTTCCATATGAGAAGTACGTCGTCAATGTACCTTTGCCATAACATTATATAGTTGGTATATTGTTGGGTGTCTTCTGATGTTAGAAAGTCTTCTTCCCATTCTCCCAGGTAGATGTTTGCATAGGTGGGTGCACAGCTGGTGCCCATAGCGACTCCGCATGATTGGACGTAATACGTACCGCAGAAAGAAAAAATGTTATGATGAAGTATGAATTTAAGCATTTGAATGATGAAGGTATTAAAGTTAGTATCGTGTCTGCTTTGTTGTCTGAGTATTTTTTCAACTGTTTGTAGGCCTTTGCTGTGAGGGATGTTGTTATAAAGTGTTTCAACATCAATGGTAACAAGGATGGCGTCTGTTGGTATGGTGATGTTATCCAAGATTTGGAGGAGGTGTCCAGTATCTTTAATGTACGAGGCCAATTTCGTGACGTGAGGCTTAAGATGGGCATCAATTACTTGGCTGACTTTTTCAGTAATGCAGCCGTTGCCGGAGATGATGGGTCGTCCAGGCGGATTTAACGGGTCTTTGTGCACTTTGGGAAGAGCATAAAATGTTGGTACCCGTGGGTGTTTGGTTCGAATGAATTCCCAAAGGGTTTGTGTGATAATTTTGTTATTGTATGCTTTGTCGACCAGGGTGTAAAATTCTTCATTAAAGCTGTGTACCATCACAGGGGAGATTTGTTGGTAATATTTTTTGTTTTGTAATATGTTGAAACACATTTCCATGTATTTTTCGTTACTCATTATTACTACATTACCCCCTTTGTCAGAGGGTTTTATAGTGATGGAGTCATTTTCTTGTAGTTCTTTTAAAGCCTGTCTTTGTTGTGGTGTTAAATTGTTTGAATAAGTTGTTTTATGTAATTGTTCAATGTCTTTAGTCGTTTGTCGTACAAATAGTGCGATTGCGGGATTGGTGTTGAGTGGGGGAAAGATGTGCGATTTTTTCTTAAATTTAGTATTTGTGGCTGAATCTATGTTGGTGGTTTCTTCCTCTTCGCTATCTGCGGATGAGTCCAGGTTTTCTGTGTCATCTAACCCTCCTTCGTCCAAGAGTATATTGAGGTCTCTGATCGCTCGGTATTCGGCGGCTGTGAGTGGTGTGGGTGTGGGTTCTATCACAGGTTTTTTGCTGTACGATACTTTCAAGAGAAGGTTGCGGGCAAACAGATTAAGGTCTTTAATGGCTTCAAATTGGTCCATGCCTTGGTTTGGGCAAAATGAGAGACCCAAAGAGAGTACTTCCTTTTGTGCTACAGTAAGTGTGTGTGGAGAGAGATTAATAACATTTAATCCTTCTTGTTCTCCGATTTGTTTTCCGTTATGTCTTGGTTCATTTGGGTTTTGGTTTTGGGGGGTTTCCCTAAAAAAGCCCCTTTGACCTTGGATCTGGTAAATATTTCGTGAGGTTTGAGAGTTTTGGTTGATGTAGTAGTATCTATTATTTCGGTATCAGAGGTGTATGTTTCTCCTTGGTCGTGCGACTTGGTCCACTAGCGTTCTTCCGGGTTTCTGGTAGCATTTTGGGTTTTATTTTTCTGAGGGTGACTTCTGTCTCTGCTTCTGTGGGTTTCTGTGCCGGAATTGTATGAGGAAGAGTCAGAAGATTGTTGATAGTAAGGATTTCTTGCTGTACGGTTCCTGTTGCGATTGGGTCTGGTTTGCCCATTTGTATGCGCGGCCTTGTGTAAAGGCGTTTTTATCGCGCCAGTACTTTTTTTCTTTTTTAACGAGGATTTCTTTACTGTACTCTTCAAGATGATCCTTTAACTGTTTCTCTTGTGTACTGTACAGTGCGGCTGTTTTTAAGGGGGCAAGTTGATCATAGATTTTTTTGATCTCACTTTCTAGGTTTTTGCTTTGTTTGAGATATTCCGCTTGCAGAAGTAGCATTAGATTTTTGGAGCATTGATTGAGTATTTCTTCCCATTCTTGTTTTAACTGGATTGTGATGTTTTCAAGTGTAGGAAAAATTTGGACCCTTAAGCCGACCGGAATGATGTTCTCCTTAATATATCTGTCGAAAGTGCGTACGTGCCAGTGTAGAGATGCTTTTCTTTCTAGTTGCCTTTTTAAGGTAGTAAAAAGTGCAGTAATATCTGAATCTAATTGTTCTTTTTCCTTAAAGTTGGATTGAATGTTCAGCATAAGGGAGTCCCACTCGGTACCCACAAGGTCCCCCATCGTGTCCTCCTTTGCTCCTGGAGGTGCTTCCAGCTTGAGTGTTAAACGGTTGCTGGAAAATGGGAATGTTAAACCCTGCAGCTACTCAGCTTTGAGCGGTAAGCCCAGAGCTGGGGAAGGCTGGGGTTGATAGGAATCAACGAGTAAGTGTCTTTTTGCCTTGCTGTTCAGCAAAAAGTATAGAAGAAGGGGGGGGGGTTTTTGGTCAAGGATCTGAGAGGGCACGGATGTGTTATCCATCCAAAAAACTGATAAATAGAGGATTGATCCTTGATGCCTAAGTGGTAGGTGTAGCCAACATCCCAAATTGTGTAATCTTAAAGCAGGGTTTGGTGCCTCAAGCCAAGGGGGTGGGATTTTATGGGCTAGTCAGGTAGTAAACTTGTAGTAAAATTATATAGTAATTTATTGAAGGAAAATAAATAAGATTTCATACAATAATAATCATCATATTTGTGCCAATGGGTTATAGACCCATGTGAAAGGTGAAAAGGAAATAAGTAGTAAGTGACAATGTGAAGGGTGACTTTGATATAGATCTCTGTCTATAAGTGCTCAGCCAAGTGAGCTATTTGGAGAGAGACTGTATATCTGAAGCTTCCGACGCGTTTCGGCCTGTATTGCCTTTATCAAGGAAGCGAGAGGGCCACCATCTCTGAAAGATATATGGTGGATATGTATTAGAGATTCACTTCTTCAAGATAATATTTATTTTAAGAGAAAATAAGTGTACACATACTTGTGACTAAAAGTTGGATCCCGGACCTTTCTGTTTGTTCACCCAAAGCTAATCACACAGGATTTGTTGTGGACTTGCTGTCTGTGGTGTGAAGAATATATGGTATTCAGAATAAGTTTGATTTGCGAGTAAAGAAGGGGATAAATTGCCACGACTTACATGAGAGGTATAGATGCTTTGGTTTATTGTGGTCAAAAAGCCCTTCATGGATCACCTGAAATTTTCTCATGTAAGTCGTGGCAATTTATCCCCTTCTTTACTCGCAAATCAAACTTATTCTGAATACCATATATTCTTCACACCACAGACAGCAAGTCCACAACAAATCCTGTGTGATTAGCTTTGGGTGAACAAACAGAAAGGTCCGGGATCCAACTTTTAGTCACAAGTATGTGTACACTTATTTTCTCTTAAAATAAATATTATCTTGAAGAAGTGAATCTCTAATACATATCCACCATATATCTTTCAGAGATGGTGGCCCTCTCGCTTCCTTGATAAAGGCAATACAGGCCGAAACGCGTCGGAAGCTTCAGATATACAGTCTCTCTCCAAATAGCTCACTTGGCTGAGCACTTATAGACAGAGATCTATATCAAAGTCACCCTTCACATTGTCACTTACTACTTATTTCCTTTTCACCTTTCACATGGGTCTATAACCCATTGGCACAAATATGATGATTATTATTGTATGAAATCTTATTTATTTTCCTTCAATAAATTACTATATAATTTTACTACAAGTTTACTACCTGACTAGCCCATAAAATCCCACCCCCTTGGCTTGAGGCACCAAACCCTGCTTTAACTGTAAAAACAAAGTCTCACACGTGGTATTTCCATACTCAGGAGAAGAAGCAAATTGTGTTTTGGGGTGTAACCTTAAGTATGGCTATGCTGTATGTGAGAAAGAAATAATAATTTTATTTAATTTTTTTTATTTTTTTTTTTCATTTTCAAAAAAAAAAACGTAACATAAAATTACAACTTAAAAAACTCACTATTTTTGTTTTTATTCAATACTTTGAACTGTCAAAAAAGGTAATTTAGGGGATTTTTGCAATATCCTGGCATTTTAGGGCCTAAAGAAATGAGATAGACAGTCAGTACGTCAGGAATGATACATTTTCAAATATATATATATATACAATGGTTTGTAGACTATAAAATTTTCACTCAGATTAAATATAAACTTGAGCAGTGTAGGCATTCGGACACTTAAACATCTTTTTTTGGCAGGAGAGCTCCACACATTTGGCTCACTAAGAGAGGAATATGACATCCCCAATTGGTCTTTCCTCAGATTTCCTCAACTTAGGCTTGCTATTGATCCCAATTCTCCCAGGCACTTATTCTTCAACAATATCCTTTGGAGTTTCTGTTGAGAGCTGCTGACCTCACTAAACCCCTCTCCTTGATTTACACTCACCTATAATTTATCACGGCCCCAAGATCTTGTTACAAAAATGGAAAATTATATCCCTACGCCTGCAGGAGAGACATATGAAGAAGACACTAAAGTCATGATCTATGCAAAGTAAAGATTTGTCCAATTTTTTTTCATAGAATATTCTGTACACCTCATTGGTTACACCGCATTTACCCAGTGTTTTCCCCACTTTGAAATAAATGCCAAGGTGTCATTGGCTACAAAAAAAACATTGAGGTGGTCATGGGACTTTCAGTGAGGCCAACCACTTTACCAAAATAGGTACATAGAGTACATCCGTTAAGAAATTGGTTAAAGAAATAGAATAATACAGTGAAAAAAAAAAACAATTCCTGAATGAAGTAAAAATATATATGTATTTATGAACTGACATATAACAATTCATGATAGGTACAGTGGATACATAGTACAATTACATGATAATATATAAATAAGAAATAAATACATAATTGGTATAGACATAATGAATAAATCCACTGATGCATTTCGCTGAACCCTGTCCGCTTCTTCAACAGTATAATGCAAAGAGATCTAAAAATCTAAATAAATGTAAACATGTATAAAAATAATGAATAATTAAAAAAATAAAATAAAAAAATAAAATAAATAGATAAATATAAATATATACATATATATATATATATATATATATATATCTTTATCTTTTATTTTTATTAAATTAATTACCAGCATCTAAAAAGAGGGGTGAAGGGGTGGCAGACACAAAGCTTACCTGGGGCTGGGGCAAAAAAAACCCATCCAAATCAAGGGGACATCCAGGGGCATCTCTGGTGCAGAGTGTAATCCAAATAACTGTGGGTAAATTCCAACAAATTTAAATCTAAAAAATAAAAATAATAATAAATGGCGATATGCGTAAAAGTGAAAGATGAATGAACAGTGAAATAGAGATGGTATAGGCTGAGGAATATATCCCACAATTCCAAAGCAAAAGACTCAAAATGTGTGCACAAGAAGATTCAAGCTCATAAAAGCAGATACTGCAGTGAAATCAGGGAAGGACATAGTGGACTAGGTGAAGGCAATATGTAAGGAGCAATTAAAAAAAAAAAAAAAAGTAAGAGGAAAAAAGAAAAAAAAAATGTCGGGGCTGAAAAAAATGTGCTGGAAAAATGAACAAAATGGCAAAAAAAAAGTGTGAGAGTAGAAAGTGAACATACCCCAAATAAGTGAAAATAGATGCCTTTGTGAGCCATGTGAAAGGGACATCCCCATTATCCTTCAAGTGAAATGGAGCAAGAGATATCTTCTGACCTGCAACCACCTTATATCACCAAGACTGTGGGCGGATCCCAGCCAGCGTGATGCAGACGCCGAAAAAAGTGGAGGGGAGGAGATGGGAAAGAACTCCACATCCAGCAAAAGCCAGAAGTGAAGCCACATCACAAAACCCTCCTTAATCGGCGCCTGGATGGAAAAGCCATCTGGCACTTTGCGGCGTCAAGAGACGTCACGAGCCGGGCAGGCAAGCATGGCCCTAATGCGTAATGGAACGCCCCCACCCCCCCCCCCCGCGCCCATAGCCAAGGGGGTGGGGCCAGAGGAGGGGGCACCAGGAAGCGCATCGCAACCCCAGGAGGAAAAAATATCCAGCATCCCCCACCCAATGGCTGGACTTGCTGACAAATTAATAAAATATTAACCACTTAAGCCCCAGAGGATTTTGCCCCCTTCCTGACCAGACCCCTTTTTTCAACTTGGCACTTCTTGACTTTAACTGACAATTGCGCAGTCATGCAATGCTGTACCCAAACAAAATTTACGTTCTTTTTTTCCCACAAACAGAGCTTTCTTTTGGTGGTATTTGATCACCTCTGTGCTTTTTATTTTTTTTACGATATTAATAAAAAAAGAGCAAAAATTTTGCGAAAAAATGACATTTTCAACTTTGTCTTTTAAAAAATATCCAATATACTCAATTTATGTCATATTTTTTGGCCAAAATATATTTAGCTACATGTCTTTTTAAAAAGATTTCAATGAGCGTATTTTTATTGGTTTGCGCAAAAGTTATAGCGTCTACAAACTATGGTGTAAATACTGAAATTTACGCAGCTTTAATTTCTGACTGCCTATCTCATTTCATGAAGAGCTAAAATGGCATGGCAGTATAAAACCCCCCCAAACTACCACTTTTTGGAAAGTAGACATCCTAAGGAATGTTCTGAGAGGCATGTTGCGCTCATTGAATATTTCATTTTTTTGTCACAGGTGTTTGAAAAATGGCTAAAAAAAAAATATTTTTTTTTTTTACACAAAGTTGTCATTGAAATGATATATTGCTCACACATGCCATGGGTATATGTGTAATTACACCCCAAAATATATTCTGCTGCTTCTCCTGAGTACAGGGATACCACATATGTGAGACTTTTTGGGAGCCTAGCAGTGTACGAGAGCCCGAAAACAAATCACCACCATCAGAATTTCAAAGGGCGTACATTTTTCATTGCATTTTCTCACTACCTATAACGGTTTAGGAGGCCCTGAAATGTCAAGATACCACAAAACCCCCCCCAAATGACCCCATTTTGGAAAGTAGACACCCCAAGCTGTTTGCTGAGAGGCATGGTGAGTCCATGGAATATTTTATATTTTGCCACAAGTTTTGGGAAAATTACAATTTGTTTATTTTTTTTTTTTTTTTACACAACGTTGTCACTAAAAGATACATTTCTCACACATGACATGGGTATATGTGGAATGACACCCCAATATACATTCTGCCGCTTCTCCTGAGTATGGGGATACCCCATGTGTGAGACTTTTTGGGAGCCTAGCTGTGTACAGGACCGCAAAACCAATCAACACTCTCAGGTTTTCTAATGGCGTAAATTGTGCATGTCACCTCTGCACTACCTGTCACAGTTTCGGAGGCCCTAAAATTCCAAGATAGCACAAACCCACCCCCCAAATGACCCCATTTTGGAAAGTAGACACCCCAAGCTATTTGCTGAGAGGCATGGTGAGTCCATGGAATATTTTATATTTTGCCACAAGTTCCAGGAAATATACAGTATATATATATATATATATATATATATATATATATATATATATATATATATATATATATTTTTTAAACAAAGTTGTCAGTAAATGATATATTGCTCACACATGCCATGGGTATATGTGAAATGACACCCCAAAATACATTCTGCTGCTTCTCCTGAGTACAGGAATACCCCATGTGCAAGACTTTTTTGCAGTCTAGCTGAGTACAGGACCCCAAAACCAATCCCCACTTTCAGGCTTTCCAAGGGCGTAAATTGTTGATTTCACTCCTGACTACCTATCACAGTTTTGGAGGCCATGAAATGCCAAGACAGCACAACCCCCCCCCCCCCCAAATTGCCCCTTTTCGGAAAGTAGACACCCTAAGCTTTTTGCAGAGAGGCATGTTGAGTGTTTTGCAGATCTCACTTTTTGTCACATTTTTTTGGAAATTGAAAAAAGAGAAAAAAAATGCATTTTCCTGTATTTTCTTCATTTTCCAAAAAAAATGAGAGCTGCAAAATACTCACCATGCCTCTCAGCAAATATATTGAAGTGTCTACTTTGCAAAATGGGGTCATTTGGGGGGGCTTTTGTGCCATCTTGGCATTTCATGGACTTCAAAAGTGTGATAGATAGTAAGGAGTGAGATCAACAATTTACGCCCTTAGAAAGCCAGAAGGTGCGGATTGGATTTCCGGGTCCTGTAAGCGGCTAGACTGCCAAAAAGTCTCACACATGGGGTATCCCTGTACTCAGGAGAAGCAGCAGAATGTATTTTGGAGTGTCATTTCACATATACCCATGGCATGTGTGAGCGTTATATCATTTACTGACAACTTTGTGTAAAAAAACAAAAAAAATAATAATTTTCCAGAAACGTGTGGCAAAATATAAACTATTCCATGGACTTATCATGCCTCTCAGCTAATAGCTTGGAGTGTCTACTTTGCAAAATGGGGTAATTTGGGGGGGGGGGGGTTGTGCTATCTTGAAATTTCAGGGCCTCTGAAACTGTGACAGGTAACTCAGTGGTAAAATCAGCAATTTACGCCATTAGAAAACCTGAAGATGGCGATTGGTTTTCGGGGTCGCGTACACAGCTAGGCTCCTAAAAAGTCTCACACATGTGGTATCCCTGTACTCAGGAGAAGCAGCAGAATGTATTTTGGGGTGTCATTTCTACTCTTAAAAAAGGGGTCATTTGGGGGGTGTTTGAACTGTCCCGGCATTTTATGCTCAATCTTATCCACACATCACCCACTCTTCTACCACTTGAAAACCAAGCCTTTTCTGTGACTTTTTGTTTACATGAAAAAATATTTTTTTTTTACTAGAAACTTACTTTGAACCCCCAAACATTATATATTTCTTTAAAGCAGAGGCCCTATAGAATAAAATGGTGGATGTTGCAAATTTTTTTGCCACACGGTATTTGCGCACAGATTTTCCAAACGCAATTTCTGCGAAAAAATTATTTTTTTTTGTAATTTATTGCACAAATACACTATATAATTCCAATTTGTTTGGTAAAATTTAAAAGATGATCTTATGCCGAGTACATAGATACCAAACATGACATGCTTTAAAAATTGCACACGCCTGTGCAGCGGCAACAAACTACGTACATTTTTAAAAGCCTTTAAAAATCTTTACAGTTTACCACTTTAGACTTACAGAGGAGGTCTACTGCAAGAATTACTGCACTCGACCTGGCGTTCACGGCGATACCTCACATGCATTCTGTAATTGCAGTTTACATATGACACTAGACCAACACTTGCGTGCACCACTGCGCGCAAGCACGGGGGGACGGGGGGGCTTGATTTTTTGTTTTTTTTGCTTTTTTATGTTATTTTGACACCTTTCCTTTCATTTTTTTTTTTTAAATCATTTTTATTGTTATCACAGTGAATTTAAATATCCCCTATGATAGCAATCTGTAGTGACCGGTACTCTTTTTTAAAAAATTGGGGTCTTTTAGACTCTAGATCTCTCCTCTGACCTTAACGCATCTGACCACACCAAAATTGGTGTGATAAAATACTTTCCCAATTTCCCACTGGCAATGTTTATTTCTGGCGAAACAGAAGTCATGAAATGCTCGTAGCTTCCGGTATCTTAGGTCATAGAGATGATTGGAGCCATTCTCATCTCCAATTAGCTCTATGGTTAGATAATTGAACCACCGGCTGCACTCTCGAGTTAATCGGTGGGACAGGAGAGCCCGAGAAAAACCACGGAAGGCGGCGAAAGGCGGCGGAAGGCGGCGGAAGGCAGTGGTGGGGGGGAGTCCCCTCCCACTGCATGTAAAAGCAGTCTAGCGGCCAACTATCCACTAAGATTGCTTTTTCATGTAAGCCGACCGCTGGCTGTAAAAAATAATACCAAGATGATGCCTAAATATGCAAGCATCATCCTGGTATAACCACTCAAAGTCCAGCAACGTACCAGTACATTACTGGTCCTTGTTTGGCATATAGTGTAGGTTTTTTTTTTTCATGCAGCCTGTGGGCTGAATGAAAAAAAAGAGAACCTATCAGAAATCAGCACAGGAATAATGTGTAGTATTACCCATCATTAACCGCCCAAACATCCACCCACTTAATTTAATGACGGATATACACGACACTATTCCACGTATACCTAAATAGGATTTTAACTGCAGTGCTGAAATCAGAAAATCACCACAGCTGCTGCCAGCAAAGGTATCCATATATGCTGAGGACAAACGCTGTTTGTGTCAGAATATATAAAATCAATGTGGCAGCCGAGGAGTACCTGCAAGAGAAATAGGTCACAAAAGAATGAATAACAAACAAAGTACAGTAAAAGTACAGTAGGAAGAGTAGAAGAACATATAAAATGACTGACACAACAACTGTTTTTGGATTCTTTTATTTTTCTAACTGTTTTTTCTCGATTTGCGACTGCGATTTTCCAGCTTGGGTCTCTCAAAATGTCGATAGCCATCCAACATCTTTCGAGACCCTGTGTTTGTGTACCCTACACTGTGTCGTGCTGTACCCTACACTAATATTCCACTAGTGTATGGTAACGCTCAAAACATTCCCCGATGCAGAGACCAGGTTTGTCAGGACATTTGGGACAATAATAGCGGGTGTCATGCCTAAATCCGTGCCTGCTACAGACACGACATCTTCTTTGGGGTCGTCTTTGGGTAGGGGTACTCGGGAGGACATGTGAAAAATGCCTCTCATGCAGCCGGCTCACTGCATCTGGAAGGGGAAGTTGGGCAGGCATGCCTCCTGGGTACAGGTAGGCAAGGATGATCGCTTCCTGGAATTCCCGGAAGGATCCCGTTCGTCATGATGCCCTGTATAGGACAAAGGAGTTCAGCATAGCCAATTGGTATAAATAAACAGACACTTTTTTGTACCAGCGTCTGGCTTTACGGGCAACTAAATACGGTGCCAAAAGCTGGTCGTTAAGGTCCACCCCTCCCATATTAAGGTTATATTTGTGGACACAGAGGGGTTTCTCCATAACGCCAGTTGCCGTAGGAATTTGGATCGTCGTGTCTGCGTGAAGGGAGGACAGAACATAAACATCCCGTGTATCCCTCCACTTCACTGCAAGAAATTTGTCTGTTTTCAAGCAGGCTCTCGCCCCCCGACTAAGACGGGAATTTACAAGCCTTTGGGGGAAGCCCCGGCGATTAGGTCGCACGGTGCCACATGCGCCAATTTGTAATTCAGAAAGATGACTAAATAGTGGCACGCTTGTGTAAAAGTTGTCCACGTGCAAATGGTACCCCTTTCCGAAAAAGGGTGACACGAAGTCCCAAACTATCTTGCCGCTGCTCCCTATGTAGTCTGGGCAGTTGGGGGGCTCCACACAGCTATCTTTTCCCTCATAGACCCGGAAACTAACTGTATAACCTGTGACCCTGTCACACAGTTTATACAGCTTGACCCCGTACTTGGCAGGCTTGCTGGGGAGGTACTGTTTCATAGCAGACAACTTGTTCGGGGGTAAACAAGGCTGCAAACTGCTGATTGAAGTGGTCTATGAGGGGCCGAATTTTGTGGAGCCGATCATATGCAGGGTCTCACCGAGGACGAAAGATTTCATTGTTGCTGAAATGCATAAATCGCAGAATTTGCTCGTATCTCGCCCTGGACATGGAGGCAGAGTACATGCGCATATGGTGAAGTGGGCTAGTGGACCAATATAGCCGCAATTCACTCTGTTTAGTTATGCCCATGTGGAGGGAAAGGCCCAGAAAGATTTTAAAATCGGAAACCGTTATAGGTTTCCAGCCGAATGGTCTGGCAAGGGGCGAATTTAGGTTGGCGGCGATAAATTGTTGTGCGTATAAATTTGATTGATCCACAATAGATCCATGAAGATCTTCCATGAACGTCATTTCACGTAACAGGGCCAGTTCAGGAGCATAAAACCAGCTGTCTCCATGTGGATTCCAGGTTGGGCAGTGAAAGGGGGAAGTACTGGTGCTGTAGAATCAGTGGGTTGCCAATTGGGATATGCCAGCACATCAGGGAGGGCACTATGGGCATGCCTCCTGGGTACAGGTAGGCAAGGATGATCGCTTCCTGGAATTCCCGGAAGGATCCCGTTCGTCATGATGCCCTGTATAGGACAAAGGAGTTCAGCATAGCCAATTGGTATAAATAAACAGACTGTCTTCGAATACGCAGTGGCTGCGGGCCACTACTCGTGCTAGCCACCGCACCAGCTTCAACTGCACTTATGGAACTTGCCACATCACCAAGTGTTACTGCAGTGCTGGTTGTAGTAGGTCCAAGGTGTACTAGGCCGCTGGTGCTTGCCAGGTCACCTGAAGGATGAGCGGCACTAGTAACGACATTCTGCTCCATAAGAGCACCCTGCGATTCCTGCATCTCAACAACTCCAGAATGGGGTCGGGTACACCTGGGTCTAACAGGGACCCATCCGTCCTTGGAGCTATCTGTCAGGGAGCCGCTGCCGTCATCAGGTTCGTATACTGACACTAATTCTGTCAGTGTAGCTTCCCCATCGCTATCATCTGACACGGCCAGTATACTATAAGCCTCTTCACCACTGTACCAACGTTTGGTCATTTTGGTAACTAAATTTACCGGTACAGTAGTGCGACTCACAGGTAATAAAAGCACCTGGTTGTCAAGGACTATTTCCACCGCTACCAAAAAAAACTGCTAATGCTAGCAGGGATCAGGCCTGACTCTGCTAACACAGCGGTTTTGTGTGTTGTGTTTTTTTGTAAGTGACAGTAATCTATTGATTACTAGTACTACACTTGCCTGGGTGAAAGGGTTAAATGCAGGTGCTGGCAGGAATCAGTGCTGATCGTGCAAACACCGCGTTTTGGGAACCCTAAACTATGGGGGCGCTAGTATAGTTCTGATTAGATATTGATCTGTTCAAACACTATACTAGTAATGGAAGTGTATGTGCGTGTGTGGTAATCAAGGGGTTATTTCCAACTATGCACCGGGGATCTGCACTTTTTTAGACTGACACTAACACTAGCTAATGTCACCTGTGTCACTAATAATAGTGATCAGAAAAAAACTGTACACTATAAAAGTGACACTGTGAAGGGCAATAAAGGGGTTAACTGGGGGTGATAATGGGGGATCAGGGGGTTAAATCTTTATTGGGGGGGTGGCGGGGACCCTAAACCTCCTTTGGCCTAGAAACTAACTCGCTAGCGCAACCTCAAGTCACAACCACACTAATACAAAATACAGTAAAAACACTATATTACGTGTGTACTAGTGTGCAATGTGATAGGGGGGAAGGGGTTAACTGGATGTGATCAGGGGGGAGGATCAGGGGGTTCAATTTTTATTGGGAGGGGGTGGCGGGTATCCTAAGGATAAAAGGAACGACCGCAAGCGCTAAACCTGGTCACAAGTCACACTTATTCGGGTATATAGAAAATGCTATATACTGTATACAGTGTGTGTTGTGACAGGGGGTGTAGGGGTGATCAAGGGGGGATCAGGGGGTTAAATCTTTATTGGGGGGGTGGCGGGGACTCTAAACCTCCTTGGGACAGGAACTAACTTGCTAGCGCTAATTCAGGTCACAAACACACTAATACAAAATACAGAAAAACAGTATATTACGTTTGTATTAGGGTGCAATGTGACAGGGGGGAAGGGGTTAACTGGGGGTGATCAGGGGGGATCAGGGGGTTAAATCTTTATTGAGGGGAGGTGGCAGGTATTTTAAGTGAAAAAGGGGGGGGTCGCAAGCGCTACACCTGGTCACAAATCACACTTATACAGGTATATAGGAAAATGCTATATGCTGTATACAGTGTGTGTTGTGACAGGGGGTGTAGAGGTTAACTGGGGGGGCGATCAAGGGTTAAATTTGCCTATCTAAGTGTACAAGTGTGTGCTTGTGCAGTTACTTACAGTTAGATGTGCTCTATAATATATAAATAAATAAATACATAATTGGTATAGACATGATGAATAAAACCACTTGGCATTCTTATGCATTTCACGGAACCCTGTGCGCTTCTTTAAGAGTATAATGCAAAGAGATCTAAAAATCTAAAAAAAAAATTTAACAAGTATAAAAATAATGAATAATTAAAAAAAAAAAGATGTAAAAAATAAATAAATATATATATATATATATATATATATATATATATATATATATATTTTTTTTTTTATTTTTATTTTTATTAAATGAATTACCAGCATCTAAAAAAAACCCCATCCAAGTCGAGGGGGCATCCGGGGGGCAGGTCTGGTGAAGAGTGTAATCCATAATAAAATAACTGTGGGTAAATTCCAACCCATATAAATCTAAAAAAATAAAAATAATAATAAATGTGCGATATGCAAAAAAGTGAAAGATGAATGAACAGTAAAATAGAGATGGTATAAGCTGAGAAATATATCCCACAATTCCAAAGCAAAAGACTCAATATGTGTGCACAAGAAGAACCAAGCTCATAAAAGCAGATAGTGAAATAAAGGAAGGACATAGTGGACTAGCTGAAGGCAAGATGTAAGGAGCAATTAAAAAAAAGTAAAAAGTAAGAGGAAAAAAGAACCAAACGTACCTGGGCTGAAATGCGCATCGGCGCCATGCTTGCCTGGCCGGCTCATGACGTCTCCTGATGCCACGATGTGCGGGCGGCTTTGTTTTCCATCCAGGCGCCGATTACGGAGGGTTGTGTGATGTGGCTTCACTTCTAGGTTTTGCTGGATGTGGAGTTCTTTCCCATCTCCTCCCCTCCACTTTTTTCGGCATCTGCATGATGCTGGCTGGGACCCGCCCACAGTCTTGGTGATATAAGGTGGTTGCAGGTCAGAAGATTTCTCTTGCTCCATTTCACTTGAAGGATAACGGGGATATCACTTTCCCATGGCTCACACAGGCATTTATTTCCATTTAATTGGGGTATGTTCACTTTTCACTCTCACACTTTTTTTTTTGCCATTTTGTTCATTTTTCCAGCACATGGTTTTCAGCCCATTCACATTTGGTTCTTTTTTCCTCTTACTTTTTACTTTTTTTTATTGCTTCTTACATATTGCCTTCACCTAGTCCACTATGTCCTTCCCTTATCTCACTATCTGCTTCTATGAGCTTGGTTCTTCATCTGCACACATTTTGAGTCTTTTGCTTTGGAATTGTGGGATATATTCCTCAGCCTATACCATCTCTATTTCACTGTTCATTTATCTTTCACTTTTACGCATATCGCACATTTATAACAATAAATGTGCGATATGTGCATGGGTTGCATGAAAAAAACTGTCCATTCAGAGCCGCTGTACTAACCATGTGAGGTTAGCTTGGCGATTTGCCCCATTGAAGTACTTTAGTAGAAAAAAAAGGGGTTTATGCTGTTTGAGGCGGTACCACATCTCTTGTATTGTTTGTAATAAAATATACCTTTTTATACATATACATTGTGCAATCGTTCCTTTCTGGTACCAGTAAAGTCCCATCTGGTTAGGTATTTCTTTTTACATGTATTAGCAAAAATCATGGACTTTGTAGGCACAAGGGTACACACAATTTGTTGAAATACATTTTCTTTATTACAAAATAACTAAAATATGAACACACTTGAAAATATCACAATGTGAATATTGCCTAAATACTGTTTGACACTCCACCAATTACACCAAGGCCCATCCCTAGTAGGCGTATAATCATGTAGCAGCTGCCAATATCCTATTGGGCTTGGTGTAGGTGGATGTGGCATGGCAAGGCTCTACATGCAACAGTGCAACAGCGTGCAACAGCACTTCCTCAGAAGCTTAGGTAGATATCCTAAGTAAATAGAAACATATAATAAATATTAGGAATGACAAGTACAAACTATACATTTACAGATATCACTATCGACATTGATGATCATCCCTCTGGCCTGTATGGAACATGGGGGCCGCACCAGTACAACAGGAGCAAATCGCAAATACGGGGATGCATGCATGCACAGCTAGCCGCCACAAGGTGTGATAATGTAATACATATAGTGCCACACCATTATTGTAGGCTTGCCTACATCAGAAAGTCTAATACACACTGAGTGTGACATAAAGGGGTACATATAAAGACTCAAACTTAAAAAGTTGCAAAGTATGAGCCTACAATGTATGGTAGCACAAAAAAGATTTGTGGTCACCAGGTAAAACCATATCCATAAAGGAAGAAGGTGCTGAGTATGTTACCAGTCATTAATTTAATCTGTATAGTATATAAAATATACAGCGTAATTGATTAACTGAGAGTAGAGCCCAACTGTGGGGTGGTCAATGGAGCTGTAGGAACTCACCCATAGGGTAATGGTGCTTGTTACCAAAGGACTTTCAATTAATCTTGGTAAGAATCAAAGTAGACATATAAAAGGTAAATATAAATAGTGTAGAAGTATAAGTCCTATATGGTATCCAGTGGGTCATAAGCATCAGATTCCTAAGTAGCTGCACAGCATTTCCTACAAATAAATATTGTTCACATATATTAGTTACAGGTGGTGGGATAAAAGGTTTACCCCTAGGGGGATACTGACCCCATTCTAGGTAGGGCCCACAATATGGATCAAGTGACATATCACAAAGGAATCTCCGCACTGCTCACCCGCTGTCCGCACAGGCCACCCAGCGTGGTGATACAGTGTAGTTTGAACAACGCACCTTAAATATGCATGTGTTCCAACCAGGACGCCTGACGGTGTTCTGCCGAAAACTCCAACTTGCCGAGAACTCCAATCACCTCACTTCCGTTGACTGTACATCATGAATAATTGGAGATTTCGACAACTTGGTGTTTTCACAGAACAGGAGGCAGCGTATACACACATTGTTTGAATGCCCACTAGTAACCAACAACATGGCCGCCTCAAAGGTGGCAAAAACTAGCGGGCAGACTAGCAATGTCCACTTATTATAGCGTTTACCAGAGTGTATACACTGCCGCCTGTTCTGTGAAAACACCAAGTAGTCGAAATCTCCAATTACTCCTGGTGTACACTCAACAGAAGTGACGTGATTGGAGTTCTTGGCAAGCTGGAGTTTTCGGCAGAACACCGGAGTGAGCCCTCATTGATGTCACCCAGGCCTGCCGCCAAGTACTGCGCAGGCGCAAAACACCCACACAGGTGCCGTAAGATCACCACCAAGTGACATACAGAGCCGCAAGGGAGAGGAGGGCACCCGAAACAATGGGAGGCACCAGCCATAGAGAGAGCCCCCTGGATGATCCTCCACACACCACAGCCCAGATACAAACCACAGGTTACCATGGCAGCGGCTGGCACTGTGGCGCTTTGCAGCTGCATGCCCACAACAGATGTCCCATCAAGCACCACTATGGCTCGAACCCAAGTCATACCAACCGGAGGGAGATAACAAGTCACAGTATCAAATTAGAGAATGGGGACAATATACCCCAAATACACAATGATATCAACATCATTTTATAAGTGTATAGTTATCCTAGCAAAAAAACACACTTCCTAATACATAACAATGATAAAACAAACTGCAATAATATGCATAATAATGGGAAGCTATGGACTTAACAAGCAGGCAACATAGTTAGCATGATGTTATAGATCAGACATTTGAAAAGATTACCAGTTCCCACCCCCCCCAGGTACAGGTTGGCATAGTGCACAGCATTTGCCCATAGTCACCCCCTTGTACCCTGAGGTAGTGGGTCCCTTTGAACACAAACCAATTGTGGGTAATACAAACGAGAGAAGTTCCAGTATGAATTAATTGAATCGCTGCTGAGACCGGTCCTGCTCCAGCAAGAATGTACGTACCAACCCCACGACCTGCTCATGAGGAATTCTGGAGTACAAAGCCTCCACATCTAAAGTCACGAACAGGGCATGGGAAGCGATGAAAAATTTGTATCAAAAGACCGAGTGTATCCCTTGTGTAGGACAGTAACCAAATTACATGAGACATTAGGACTGAATCAATAAATCTACTAGCGTTCTCTGTGAGCAATCCAATGCCTAAAATTATCAGTCTACCAGGAGTTGACACTGGGTCCTTATGCACTTTGGGAAGTGCATAAATGGTGCCTCCCTGGGAACCTGAGTATTCAGGTAACTGTACATATTCTGATCTAAAAGTTCTTCCTGATGGGCAGTGTTAATATTCAGCAAGTAGTCAGTCTTGTAGGAGGATTTGCATGACGCTGGAATGGGTCGGTACTAATCTCTGATAGAATGTCTTTGCATATTTTTTAATAGTGTGCTTGTTTCATAAGGACAATGTTTCTTCCTTTATCTAAAGCCTTGATCACCATATCAGGATGGTTTTGTAGTTTCACAATTGCCTGCTGTTGTGTACATGTTAAATTGTTATTTTTAGGGGCAATATTCATGCGTTTAATGTCACTAGTTAATAGGAAAGCCCAAATATTGGGATTCATGGTAAGGTCTGGGAATTTCTGTGATTTTGGTTTGAACACGTTTAAAGGTCTAGACGCTGGAAGCGACGGGGGTGAAATAGGCATATTGGCATGGGTGTTTAGGGAATCACCTGAATCGTCGCTTTTTTCCAGCAGCAGCATCAGATCACAGAGGGCTCGGAAGTCCTCCATAGTGAAATGCTTGATGCTTTCGGAAAGCTCTCGTTCCTGTTTGGATCTGAGGTGGTCTTGATCAAACGTGTATTTTTAGGTCAAATTTCTAACAAACAGGTAAATATCTTTATTTGTTTCATATTTATCAATACCTGGTCAATGGACAAAAACTTTCAAACATCCAACTCTTGTTGGAAGAATTGGTAGGGGGTTAGGTTAAGTACATCAAGTTCTACTTCTGAGGTCGATTTGGTGTTGGTGAGGGAAAATGTACAGATGGTGTTCCTGCTTGAGTGAGGTGGGGATCCAATGTACTTTGTTTGGTGAATACCTGAAGTTAAGTGGTAGGCGGCAAGCCTAGTGATTGTTGGGAATTGTATATAGGTGATTGAGGTAAAGAATTTCCTGTGGGAATTACAGTGGTAGGTGTAGTAGGTGGATTGGGTAACATGTTGAGTGAATCTATTAAAGTATTTTGTACATTTCATGTGCTTGGCTGTGTATGTAATATTTGTAAAGCCTGTATTTCTGTGGGACCCAAATATTTGTCTCTTGACCCAGCTCCATCACCATATTAGTGTTGTGTAGAGTTTTTATTAGATATTTCTGGATCAGTAAGTCGGTTTTAAGCATAGGGCTTATAGTACCTACCACCATAGATTCTCTTACGTGGGCCCAAATTACTATTGGGTAGTGTGGTTGTTCTTTTCCTTGGCAGTAACTGTGAGGAAGAAAAAGAAACAGAATTGTCAGATTCAGTGTCATTATCAGTATTTCCGTAATCATTCCCTGTCCTTGTTGTCCTATGAGTATTTTTTGTACCTCTACCTTATGAGGGGTTCTGCCATCTATATGTGTATCCTTCTAGAAATGCCAGTCTATCCTTGGCTATTTTGTTTTGTTTTTTAGTCATAATATCCTTATTGATTTTAGTTACATAGTCCTTAACCTCCTGCCAACGCTTAGCATATTGGGTTTTTAATTGTGTCACGTTTAGATTGTAATATTAGAATATCTTAGTCTAGACTATTCAGCTCAGCTTGATAATGAGCAATCAATAGTTTTATCAGCTCAATACTGCATTGGGTTAGAGTCTGTTCCCGGTTGTTTTTAATTCTTTAGTACCTTTTTAAAAGGAGGGATATAACTGCACCCTCAAGCCGATGGGATTGATATTCTCTTGAACATATTGCTGTAAGAATTCAATATGCCAATGTAAGTTAGATTTCTTATTAAGCAATATTTTCATCTTTGCCATATATTGGTTAATGCCTATCCCATCTCTAGAAGTAGCATTGAAACTGTAGTGGATCTCGTTCATATAGCCCGTCCAGGCTGTGCCTACAAAGTCCATGTTAGATTAATTATAAACAGAAGTGTGATAGTTATGCTAATTGTTTGATTTAACTAAAAAATCAATAAATGATAGCTGCACCTATTGGAATGGTGGGTGCTTCCACCCTAGATCACAGATTAGATATGTTTGTATAACTACAGGGTGGTACTGTGGATATAGAAATAGTAGCAAAGTGCCACATCCTATCTTAGTTCAAATACTGTATTAGAAAAAAATCATGGACTTTGTAGGCACAAGAAATGAAGAAATGTCATCAGCACACCAAGGATTCCTCGAAAGGGTCCAAAGCTTTATTCCGTGATCACATAATAAATATGGCTACATATTTATTATGTGACCACTGAAAAAAGCTGTGAACCCTTTTGAGGAATCTTTGGTGTGCTGATGACATTTCTTCACTTTGAGTATCCACGGTTTTCAACCTATGGTCATTACAGCACCCAGCATCACTGAACTGCCAGCTATCTTAAATGTGTGCGTGGAGAATTTTGCGTTTCGATTTGTAGGCATGCGAATACACACAATCAGATCTCCCCCGCTGAGCTGTCCTGCCAGGACACTCCGATCGCCACTTTCTGCCATTGGCTGCCATTGGCTCTCTCACATTACTGCCAGGCCTTTGACACTTCATTTTCACTGTAATGATTGCTGAAGAGGCATAATATATAGTGCATATTACCCTAATAAATGTGGTTGTCTTTGGCTCTAAGTATGTTTAATTTTGGACAACTGGCTAATTTAACACCTAATTTTAAATTATATAAAAGTCATGTTTTTATCTATTTCAAATGCTTATGAATACATTTACCAGATGTCTGCTTCTTGATGTACTGAATTTTCAGTTTCATGCTGAATGAGCTGTTTGTTACTAAGCTGTGTACATCAGTGCCAGCCACAGCACCATTCCCCTGATTCCTCTTCCCACCTAATTGATGGACAACTTTTTTTATTCTAGGCTGATTAGAATGCATTCTTAAAAAAAAAACTAGGAGTGTTTATTATTACTTTAATCCTTCACCTTACTCTTAAACAACTCTAACACATAACAAAACCCTGAACACTTAACTTGAATCCTAAATATAAAGTCCATCTATAACCCTAATCCCTTAACACTCAACCTTAACCTAATCCTTTACATAACATTTAACTCTAATATACCCATGGAATGCCATTTCAGTGCCAAAAACAGGTCATGGAACTAGCTTTCCGGGTCACCAATAAGGAGTTAGAGCCAGCCCTCCTGTACAGGACCCAGTCTCCCATCAGTTCATCAGGGGAGCAAAGGCAGCTGAAAAACAGGAGGGGGTGATTGGAGCAGAGGGGGCAATCCCTAAAATTGATCCCCCTGTTGATCCCCCTAATTCTCCTCCATCCCACAGTGCCAATCTCCCTGTGTGCCCCTGCAGCTGTGCTGGCTTCTCCTCCTTTTCTTCTTACTGGCTGTCAGCTGTAGCAGGGCACAGGAGGATCGGTGTCAGAATGTAAAGTGGGGGACTAGTAAACATGAACACAGTGGCTGTGTGAATAAGCGGTTTGTTCACACGGCTGGAGCCACCTGTTACTCTATGGGGATACATCGGCTGCACAAACACAGCCACAGATTCTAATTTGACAGATTTGCAGGTGTGGGTGAGTGGCCCCAAAATGCGCACGGTCTGTATTTGGGGCTGTACACCTACACCTACATGTCTGTCAAATTATGACCTGTGGCTGTGTTCATACTGCTGCTGTATCCCCATAGTGTAACATGTCTGCACACAGCTACAAGATGTGTGCCACAAAAACAAACCTCTGATTCACACTGTACAGGACACAGCACCCATGTGAATGAGCCTCAAGAGCATTCTTTAATAACTTTATAAAGTTATATCTCTTAGATTTAGCAGGAATTTGGGATTTATGTTGTGTTTGTGCCACTAACAATGATTTGAGTGTATTTTTAGCAAAAATATCATTTTTAAATTTTCTGGGAATGGGGGCCCTGTCAGGTAGGCTGTACGAGGCTCTATGATTTCTAACAGCAGCCCAGCTAAACATGTACCCATTATTGCAAAACATGTACCCATAGTGTTAGGACTCTTTTATATGGGAGTTAGGCATTAGAGCAGCATTATCTGTCATCCTGTAGCAAACTCACATTGCCTAAAGCTGTGTATGAGTGATCCATCTGTGCATTACACAGTCAATGGTGTATTTCCTGTGAAGAGGCCTTGTGCAGTAGTAAAGATTCATGCTGTCAAAAAAAGTCTAAGAATGCCTAATTGTAACATGAATTCAATAACAATAGCATTGTAAAACACTTCACACATTGCTTCTACTATTCCAGTGACATACAGTATATCTGGCCTTCAATATACCATGTTTAAACATAATATATGAATGGTTAAATATACCTTAATAGTCCTTGTCTTATCTGACATCTGAAGTATAAATGTAATCTAAGTAAAGTCTGTGTTGTCATATTTCAAGTGCTTTTTAGACACCTTCATGATTTTGACAATTACGTAGAAATATTTGGCTTCTACCGCTTTATTCACAATGAGAAGGCATAAAAATACGAGGAAATTAGCTCTCATTCAGCAAAAAAAAAAAAAAAAAGCCTTTTAGTTCATGACAATACTCAGCAGACATTATCCACAGTATCTTTTCTCCTATACAGTACATCCCATTACTTTTGCAGAAGCTTAGCATTAACCATTCAAGAGCAAAGCACACAAAAGGCAGTGGCGACACATTTAAAGTCAATATTTAAAGAACGAAAATTCTAATTAGGAATGTTTTGCCCTCACTCTAATTAGATATTAGCAAGAAAATGCATAGATTATGCTTATATTCAGATTCAAAGAACCTTAGGGCTTGGCGTAATTGCCTTTTATACATTGTAGATTCATTTCATGCTGCAGCACACTTTGTCAAATATAGTTTTCTGTCTTTGTAAAGCTGTTTATAAAAGAAGACAATCTTTTATTTCTAATTATAAGAACTTCTAATATTTGTTGTATGATAATATTGTGAGGGTATCTCTGCAGTTGTAACAGTCCAACATATAGCATTAGGATTGCTTTAAACAGGATTTCCTGATTTTAATTAGCTTGTTTTCAAATGCAACAAATTGATTTGTTTTTCCTAAGGGACATGTTAAAACCTACAGAATAAAGCAGTTACTCATTATTTTCCATTTTAAATTGTTAGCCATGAAATACAAAGTATTACTGTTCAGCCTTATGGGATGATCAAATAATCTGTTTTTACAGATTCTTTTTTACTCATGTTAATGACAGATTTCATTTTAATGCATGAAGGTAGACATTTTCACAACAAGAAATATATGTAATGTTTCTTTTTTTTTCTGCAGTCAGGGCTGTTGTAAGACACTGATGGGCCCAGGGCAATCATTTCATAACTATGTCCCCATCCCTTCTTTTCATTACCACAACACAAGAAAAGATTATAATCTCAGATACAAAGAAGAGGGTGACATGCACACTGGGACTCTGAGTTCTTGCATAGGTCTTTCACTTGCTATGTTACGTGCTGGACAAGAGGTCAGTAAAAGCATTGATTTATTTTAAATAGTGGTCCAGTGTTTGGGCCAATATACAGATTTTCATGTAGCACCTACTGTACTTATATGCAAGAGCTCTTTTTTAGAAAGATAAAAAAATAATGTCACTCTCCACTCTGAGAGGAGGCAATGGAAATCTCGCATGTACATACCAGTGTTAATTTCGTTGTCGACAATATTTTCATCATAATTTTTGTCAGCGGCATGTTTCCTGTGATGAAAACTAAATGAAAATTACTCAAAATTTTCGTCAATTGACAAAAACTATGACGAAAATAAATTCCAATTTTTGCCAACGAATGAAAACGAAATGAAAATGGGAGGGAGGGACGTTTACCCACGTGAACTTCTGGTTTCCTCAGAGCTCCATCTGTAAAGTCCATGAATGTTTCCCCTCCCAGCAAGCAAGGTAGTGACTGTAAAGTGCTTGGTGATGTGGCATGCTTAGCATCATGCAGCATTACAGGCTTCCTCAGACAACTGTCCAGAGCACTGTGCAGCATTACAGGCCAACTCAGACCACTGTCCAAAGCTCTATGCAGCATTTACAGACCTCCTGACCATCCAGAGCAATGTGCAGCATTACAGGTCTTCTCAGACCACTGTCCAGAGCACTTTGCAGCATTACAGACCTCCTCGGACCACTGTCCAGAGCACTGTGCTGCATTTACAGGCTTCCCGACTGTCCAGAGCACTGTGTGCATTACAGGCCTGCTCAGACCACTGTCCAGAGCACTGTGCAGCATTTACCGGCCTCCTAACCATCCAGAGTACTGTGCAGCATCATTACAGGCCTCCACTCCTCACACCATCCCGAGCACTGTGTGCATAACAGGCCTCCTCAGAACACCGTCCAGAGCACTGTGCAGCTTATACAGGCCTCCTTTTTTTTATTATTCCAGGAGTTTTTAATGAGTTTGGAAATTTTAGAGGAATGCTTAAATAATGCATTACAATTTAAGTAAAACTATTAGATTTTAGTCTACTAAAATGATTTTGGTCGACTAAAATGTACTGGAGACTTTAGTCAACTACAATGTAAGCTGATATTTTAGTTGAGTACAATGTACCACAGATGTACGATTAAAACTAAAACAATTCAGATGACTAAAATAAGACTAAAACTAAAATGGCATTTTGATCATTAGACTATAGCTAAAACTAAATCAAAATTTGATATTAAAATTAACACTGGTACATACCTGAAGTAAACCTGTACCCAGATTTTGAAAATATTTATTGTATATTTTCTGAAAACACAGAAAAAAAAACTTCAACACAAGCCTTTATTCACCTCTGTAGCTACATAAATTGTGGAGAAATTCCTCTTATAAACATTCACAACAAGGTGCACTTAAGTTCTCATTCTCACAGTTGTGGCCGCTTATAGACGTGTGTTATATTAGGGCTGCTAATTCAAAATTAATAGGATGCCAGCATATCAAACCACACAAAAAATGATGAATGTGCCATTTCTGGCAGCCCACTGCAATGCATGTTAGTCAGCAGGGTAAGTTGGGGTTCCGTTTAGAATGAATGGCACTGCCCTTTACTGCAATGTGTTTTTGTAAATGGGCACCAAATTACAACTATTTTCTATGTTAGCAAAATCTTGTCAGCCTGTCAGCCTTTAATTATAAACAAGCTACAGGCCTGGTTAGGCTATTGGAAATGGAATGAAACCTAAATTTAAGGCCCCTTTCATACCAGATGGACTCTGTCAAGCGGGTTCGGTTGCTCAGCGGGGGATCTGTCTGCTGATCCTCACGGGGCAGATGACAGGTCTGTGTCCGCTCAGCTCATGCAGAGCTGACACAGACACAGCCCTCTGTTCTGTATGGGCCAGTCAAATGGATTGGATGCAAGTGGGTGTAAACGGACACATGTCCATTTACATCCACCTCCCCATACAAAACAATGGGTGGTTCAATTGGGTCCTCCTGAAAAACAGACAAGTGGATCTGATCAGTCCGCTTGTGCAAAAGGGGCCTAAATACTAATTTATAAGAGACAGAAGATATCGCTATTTGCTCCCTATTACACTGCACTTTAGTATGTACACTGTGGCCCATACCATTCTTAAAACTTAGGCCATGGTGTGGCAGAGCACCAAAGAGTTCTCTCTGCCCACAGAAAGCGTTCCAATTATTATTTCTAAGCTTGCATTTTAAAGGCATTGTGGACATTCAACTGCTTTAGTTATTTTCACTATGTATTAGTGTAGGTACAGTATATTCCCTGTGTCATTTGTTTGACCTACTTTGTAATGATGAGCTCACATGTTGCAGTTGTTGTTTGTAGTGTCAGGCTAATTGATCTCTCTATGTCCATTTATTGCTGCAGCTAGCCTGTCCCTATTTGCTAAAAGGATAGGCAATTTCTTTTTACCGGTCACATAGGGTCCAATGCCAGACTAACCATTTCCTCTGTGTTGCGTCCCAATGGGTCCGGAGTGCAAATGAAAAACTGCACCATGAAACTACATTTTATGCAGGTGAGAAACGCAAGGTGCAGGTAGTAAAGTTCATAATGCCTTTTAGGTCAGGGTTTAAAGGGTAACTCCACTTTCGTGGGGAAAAGAAAATAGCAAAAATATATATATATACTGTATATATATATATATATATATTATACCATATACAATTGCGATACAAGTCATATTGTAATTGAATGCTTTTAAAAATTACCTTTCCCTTTCAATTTGCAGATCTTTAATTTTCTGCGAAATGCAATGCATTATGGCTACCTGGAGGTGATCTGTATACAGAATGTGTACAGAACGCCCCCTAGAAATATAATGTTATGCTTGTGTGATTGTCTCACTGATTTTCCCAGAAATCTGCACTAAGATACAAGTCAGATTTAAGGCATCCCCTGCAACAAAAATGTCATTTTTGGGGAGATACTCCCAATAGGAAATCACATCTAAAGGGATGCAGACCCTGCAATTTTCCTCATTAGAGCTTTGCAGGTGCAGCAGCTTGTTAATAATTAAGAAACCACTCCCAGTAGACTCAGTTCTGCACAGGGGCACAGACAAACACACAGGGATTTCTTCAGAATACCAAAAGGTAGGAATCTGCAACAAAGTTTGTCAAAATCCTTGTAATATACATGGATCACCCAGAGGGGAATGTTTTTATCTCAACAAAAGTGGAGTTACTCTTTAAGTGTTTTCACACGTGTTATAGGTAACTGCACTACTCGGGGGGCTTGGGGAGGTTTGTGTACTATCCTGTAAGTAATAATTTACATTTCCTGTAAGTAATATACATTTTTTAATGGGATGAGTGTTAGCTGCATTAGAGCGGAGACTTTTTCTCTACTCTAAAAATGTAGGTCTCTGCAAGAGCACACAGAAAACAATTGCTTTCTACGTGCTTTGTTCACACTACAACAGAACAGAGAGGTGTAGAAAAGTGCTGCATGTTTGCAATTTTCTCCTGAAGTATCCTGAAGTCTACATTTATCCGTGTGTTTCTTTCTTCCACAGGTGAGCTGAGAAAAAAAAATGAATAGTGCCTTGCCATGAAAAAATGCACCTTCTCCCAAAATGCCCATACAAAACAGACACCAACAAGAACATGGCTTATTTTTTTCATTTTGGATAGTGTAGGGCAGTGATGGCGAACCTTGGCACCCCAGATGTTTTGGAGCTACATTTCCCATAATGCTCAACTACACTGCAGTGTGCATGAGCTTCATGGGAATTGTAGTTCCAAAACATCTGGAGTGCCAAGGTTCGCCATAAATGGTGTAGGGTATGGTAAAACCTATGTCAGTTTTTTCCCTCACTTTCCCTTACACAACAGAAGGTAAGAGTAAATCTCTCCAAACTGAGGTAAATATTATCTGATATTTGGCCATTTGAAGGTAGTTTTCTATTTGAAAGTTTAAGTGTTAATAATGGAAATTTTTAGATTTTCCCTCCGGCAACAGTGACATACAGCAATAAAAAAACATAACATGGGTTCTAGAGCTGCACAATTAATCGTATAAGAATCGCTATCTCGATCCCTTCCCCCCGCAATCTCAATCCCAAATTTCCACGATTCTGAGTGACAATATTATCAGCTCACATTGTTTACATTTGTGTAGATCAGGGGTGGGGAACGTATGTCCCGTATGCGGCCCGCATAATTATTTGGTCCGGCCCCCCATGTCATCCCAAGTCTCCCACGAGGTGAGATGCCTGTCTCAGCTGAGCTGTCAGAACGGAACCGATGTTTCCTGTATAGTTCTGGCTCCATCTGGACAATCTGAGTGAGTCAAAGGCGGAGTGATATCCAATGCACTCCGCCTGTGAGGAGACCGAGAGATACAGGAAGCATCTTTCTCCAGCGCGGTGCCACTCCTGAGTCCTCACACATGACTCGCTCTGTTGAACTTGATGTCTCTAGCCAGCATTTCCCACAGCAGTACCAGCCAGCACCACCAGCCTGAGTCAACAGTACCTGCAGCAGTACCAGCCACCGGTGTACCAGCCTGATTAGCAATACCCACAGCAGTACCAGCCAGCAGTACCCACAGCAGTCCTAGCCAGCGATACCAGCCTGAGCCAGCAGTACCAATAGCAGTACCAGCCTGAGCCAGCAGTACAAGCCAGCAGTACCAGCCAGCAATACCAACAGCAGTACCAGCCAGCAGTACCCACAGTAGTACCAGCCAGCACTACCAGCCTGAGCCAGCAGTGCCCACAGCAGTACCAGCCAGCAGTGTACCAGACTGAGCCAGCAGTACCCACAGCAGTACCAGTCAGCAGAATATAGATATGTTTTAGTCCTGGGTCCCCTCTCAGTGCTCCTCAGGTTTTGTGTCCCTGTCACTTATAGTTACATAGTTACATAGTAGGTGAGGTTGAATAAAGACAATAGTCCATCCAGTTCAACCTGTGTAGGTGTGTGTGGCTGTAATCATCTCACATAGCCCTGAATGTTCTGATCCTTGAGATGTACGTCTAAGAGTCTTTTGAAAGCCACCATACTACCTGCAGAAACCACCTCTTGTGGTAGAGAATTCCACAATCTTGTAGCCCTAACAGTAAAGAACCCCCCCCCCCCTTGCCTGAGGTTAAAACGCTTCTCCTCTAATCGCATTGTATGCTCTCGAGTCCTCATGCAATCCCTTCGACTGAACAGCTTTTTTTCTATGCTGAGATCCCCATTGAGATATATAAAAATTGCTATCATGTCCCCCCTCAGGCGTCTCTTCTCCAGGGAGAATAAATCAAGCGTTTGCAGACGCTCTTCATAATTTAGGTCCTCCAATCCCCTAATTAGTTTAGCTGCCCTTCTCTGGACTCTCTCCAGCTCCAACACATCCCTCCTGAGGACTGGCGACCAGAACTGGACAGAATACTCCAGATGCGGTCGGACCAGAGTTTTATAAAGTGGAAGGATTATAGACTTATCTCTGGAATACATCCCTTTCTTTATGCATGCTAATATTCTGCTGGCTTTGGCAGCTGCCGCTTGACAATGCATGCTATTGCCTAATCTATCATCAACCAAGACTCCCAGATCTTTCTCCATTTTTGATTCCCCCAAGGGTTCCCCTTCTAATGTGTATTGTGCTTTTATGTTTCTAGTCCCCAAGTGCAAAACCTTACACTTCTCCATGTTAAACCTCATTTGCCAAGTCGTTGCCCACTCCGTAATTTTGTCCAGGTCATTCTGTAGGATATCTGCTTCATGCTGTGCAGTTATGGCCCTGGTCAATTTTGTGTCATCTGCAAAAACTGATAACGAACTACTGATCCTGTCCTCAATGCTGTTTATGAATAAATTGCACAAGGTTGGTCCCAGGACTGAGCCTTGGGGGACCCCCGCTTACTACCTCAGACCAGTCTGAGTATGCGCTGTTTATTACCACCCTTTGGACACGCCCTTTTAGCCAGTTCCGTATCCAAGAGCAAACCCTGCTGTCGATACCTGCAGACCTTATTTTATAAATTAAGCGCTTATGGGGAACTGTATCAAACGCCTTAGCGAAATCTAAGTACACCACATCCACTGGTCTGCCCCTATCAACCTCACAGCTCACCTCCTCATAGAATGTTAAGAGATTGGTTTGACAAGAATGCCCATTTGTAAACCCGTGTCGGTTACTGCTGATGATGTTGTTGTCTTTAGCAAACTCTACGATATAGTCCCTTATTCATGTTCATGAGCAGTGCCATGCCAAGCTGACCAAGATTTCCCTTAGACACCAATGTTAAAGACAGGAAGCAGTGCCATGTCAAGCTGACCAAGATTTCCCATAGATGTCAATGAGCACTGAAAGCTGAAAATTGGTCTAGGCAGGAAGGGAGTGAAAGTGCCCTGTATTTAATTGGTTTAGGGAAACTCCACGCCAAAATTGAAAAAAAAAAAAAAACGGCATGGGGTCCCCCCCAAATCCATACCAGACGCTTATCCGGGCAAGCAGCCTGGCTTGCCAGTATGGGGGGGGGGGGGGATGAGCAAGTGCCCTCCCCTCCTGAACCATACCAGGTTGCTTGCCCTCAACATGGGGTTGCCCCCAAAGCACCTTTTCCCCATGTTGATGGGGCCAAGGGCCTCTTCCGGACAACCCTGGGCTGTGTTTGTCAGTTTGTTGAGTCTCCGGTTGGGGGGTTTATCAGAATCAGGAACCCCCTTTAACAAGGAGGCCCCAGATCCCGCCACTCCCATGTTAATGGATATCGGGTACATCGTACTCCTACCTATTCACCAAAAATGTGTATATAAAAAAATAAACACAAAAGCCAGTTTTTGACAAGTCCTTTATTAAAAAATAAAAATAAAAAAAAGTGTCCCTCAATGTAAATCCACATGACGTCAGAAAGGGCAGTGCCACTGGGTGATGTAACCGGGTGTCCCCGCCCCTTTCCTTTAAAAGAGCTGTCATGGCTCAAGAGGCTCATTAGCCGGGAGGCGTGTGAAGAGGCGGGAGCATCTTTTGTTTTTCTATTTTTCAGGTGCGGCGGTGCGACGTGATTGACGATGGATTTACATTGGGGGACACTATTTTTTTATTTTTATTTTTTAATAAAGGACTTTCCAAAAACTGGATTTTGTGTTTATTTTTTTTGTAAACTTTTTTGGTGAATGGGTTGAGGTACGATGTTCTTGATATCCATTCACATAGGGGGGGGCCGGGATCTGGGGGCACCCTTGTTAAAGGGGGCTTCCAGATTCCAATAAGCCCCCCACCCACAGAGCCCAACAACCACAGCCCAGGGTTGTTGTCCCGGAGAGTCCCCCCCCCCCATCCTGGCCAGCCAGACTGCTTGCTTGGATAAGGGTCTGGCATGGATTTTGGGGGGACCCCACGCCATTTTTGCTTTTCGATTGGCGTTTTTTGAAAAAAAAATTGAATCTGTATTGCCAGGAACCGACAATACATTACAGCCGCGAGCAAGTTTAAATTACATTTTTTCCTTTAGAAATGTCAGTATTGGTGCAGCAGGCTACATACATTGTACAAATGCGCCACTTTACAGGCACATTTAGGGGACCCCCCCAAGCACGATATTTAAAGGAATTTTTCATTTTTATTGTTTCACTTTAAGCATTATTAAAATCATTGCTCCTGTAAAAACAATAATTTTAAAAAGATGTTTTTTTCCATTGATACATGTCCCCCAGGGCAGTACACAGGTCCCCATACACTTTTTATGGCAATACCTTGCATATAAGCCTTTAAAATTAGGACTTTTGATTTTTCATGCTCATGTCCCATAGACTTTAATAGAGTTCGCTTGTTCACTAGAACTTTTTCCCAGTTCGAGATGTTCTGGTACGAACCGAACAGGGGGGTGTTCGGCCAATCACTACCCACCAGCATTACCCACCAGCAGTACCAGCCAGCAGTACCCACAAGCAGTACCCGACAGCAGTACCAGCCACCAGTAACCACCAGCAGTACCAGCCAGCAGTACCCACCAGCAGTACCAGCCAGCAGTACCCGTCAGCAGTAACCACTAGCAGTACCCATCTTGTTTGATAGCCTAGTGTTCAGAGGATGTTCAATGTTTGAGAATCGGGAGAAAATTATGATCTTCCTTCTAAGCCAAAAAATTGTGATTCTCATTTTTGCCAAAATCATTCAGCTCTAATGAGTTCCAACATTTTCCAATTCTTTACAAATTTTGGAGGAGTGAATTGCAGCACTGAGAGGGAATAACAACAATGAGAGGAGTCCTCTTATCACTAAGAAAGTAGTTAATGGGGTATATGTAGAGGGTGAAGGTTTTTTTTAGGATGATCAGGTAATGAGCTGGTTTACTGTAATGAGACTGATAGGGGCAGTGAGTTTAGGAATGATGTGAAGGTGGTGGTAAACACAGATGTGGGAGCCCTAAATAAAATGCTCCTCCTTGCAGCTCATCTAGTAGGGGGGTGAGAGTAATGTAGGTAGGTCTAGACAGTTGGGACAATGGAACAAAATATCATCAAGCGGATTGCACTGCTAGAAAATATTGTGGCAAGGTTTACCTCAGCTGAAAGGTTTGCTATCTAAGTGGTTTTAGGGTTGGGCATGTGGTGGACTACAGCAGATAGACAAATTGCTGGTAGGGGTTGAGCATGATGGAGCTGTCTATGTTGGCAACAGTGGCAGAATAAATGGAAGATAGAAACATAGGGCCTGATTCATAGTACGGAGAATTGGCGTTTCGGCTGGATTTTGAGAACCGGTGAATTTTTAAGTCTGAAATTGGTATTCAAAGAACGGCGGGCGGAAAATAAAGCCAACTGTGAGATTCATTAAGATCAACTAATGTCAGGACTGGACTTAAAAACAGTCCAGGTAAAAGGTGGACTAATTTTTTCAAAATCACAAAATATGGCAGGGAAAAAATAAAAAATGTGTGGGAAAGATGTGTTATATGATTTTGAGCTAAACTGCTTTTAAACTGTGTGAAAATGTTAAGTAGAAAAAAAGATATTAATAAAAGTGTAAATTGCAAAAATAGCTCCAGAGTCAATTTCTGGCAGATAGCTCATGTGAGCATGCTCCAAACCAAAAACTAGGCTGAAAATAACGTTTTTGAAAACGTTAGTGGGAGTTTTATTGAATTTGCGGCAAATACCGCCGCAAATTCGCGGTAAAACGGCGCTATTCCGGCGCTAATAAATTTTTTTTTTTTTTTTTTTTAATTTTTTTTTTTTTTTTTTTTTGCACATATCTATGTATGTCTATATATATATATGAATCACAAAAATAAATATATATCTATATATATATATATATAGATATATATGTGTGTGTGTGTATGTGTATATATATATATGTATATATATATATATAGATAGATACCCAAAAAATAATTATATGTGTATGTATATATATATATATATATATATATATATATATATATATATATATATATATGTTTTTTATTTATTGATTTGCCTATGTGTATGTATGTATGTATATATATATATATATATGAAAAGGAACACTAACACGGCTCCTCCCCAAAAATTAAACATTGTATATGTGTGAAATTAATATATTTTTGGGTTGGTTAGATATAGAAAGTAACAATAATATATGTTTTTTTGCATATGTATATATATATATATGTATATATATATATATATATATATATATATATATATATATATATATATGCAAAAAACAATATATTATTGTTACTTCCTATATCTAACCAACCCCAAAAATATATTAATTTCACACATATACAATGTTTCATTTTTGGGGAGAAGCCGTATTAGTGTTGCTTGTCATATATAACAACATACAGTTGTAGGTAGTTCAGGGATTCGAACACCCAAATACACTGTTGCAAGGCAGCGGTGCTAACCACTTAACTACCTAAAGCTAATGACGTTTTTTTCAAAGCATGTGTGATTTGTACTTTAAAAAAAAACAATGATATATATATATATATATATATTCTATTTAGACCCAATTCAAGCTCAAATAATTTTTATTTATTAAAATTTTTTGATGGACTAATTTAATCAAACTATATTAATTTTTAGAGCCCATTCACATTAGCGCGACTTGTCAGGCGACTTGTCAGCCTGACAAGTCGCGGTATGTCACGGTCCATTGAGTAGTACAGGACCCGTTCTAATAGGAGCGACACAAGTCACTCCGACTTAAGGCCCGTACACACGTACCGATCGTCGGCATACAAACGTCGGTGGACGAAGGATCTGCCGATTGTACGCGTGTTAGTATGGTGCCTCCGACAGATGTCTGCGCACAATCCGCGGACAAAAGTCTTTCGTGCAAACATGAAAATATTTGTATGCCGACACCAGAACGGACGATTGTTCGCCTGTCAGTACACAATTCGGCCGACAGACCGCAGATTTGCAAGACTGGGCATGCTCAGAAAATAGAAAACACAGGGAAAGTTAACCATTACATGACATCACTTCTGCAGTCGGCGGACAAAATTCTTGTGCTGTCCTTGTGCTGTCTTTGCACTTTTCAGCAGACACCGACATCCCGGGGAGAAAAGAGGAACATTTGTAAGCCGACCATCGGTACGTGTGTACGGGGCTTTAGAAAAAGGGTCCTGTACTACTTTGGGGCGACCTCGGAGCGACTTGCATAAACTTCCAGTATGTGAAGTCTCTGCAAGTCGCGGTGCACAGCGGTGCACGCGACTTCACAGGTCACCCCCCGAAGTCGTGTCGCCTCAATGTGAATGGGCTCTTAAGGTGCCAGTGCATGTATGCTTGGTATAAAGATAACAAGAAACAAAAAAAAAAAAAAAAACCTCAGAGACCACAATTCCCAAATAATTAACCTAGTTTAGTAAAACTGTATATAATCAACAAATTTTTAAAAATAATCCTGCATGCTGGAAATTATATATAGGTGTTTAAAACATTTATTTCTGTGAAAAATTAGTATTTTAAACTTAAATTGATAGGCTAAGAAACTATCAGTGGCATATATTATGAAATAAATGTAACAAAGTGATTATGTTTGTGTAAATTGTGTTTTGCAAAAATGTTGCAAATATGTATTGAGCTTGAGCTTGATTAAATAAACTGACCAAAATATCCAAGTGGTTAGCACAGCTGCCTTGCAATAATGTATTTGGGTGTTCAAATCCCTGAACTAACTACAACTGTCTGTTGTTATATATGACAAGCAACACCCCAAAAATAAAATATTGTATATGTGTGAAATTATTATATTTGTTGAGTGGGGGGCCATATTACTGTTGCTTCCTATATAGAGCCACATTACACTCTGAAAAATAGCAGTGTTTGAGCTTGCAAATCTGAGAATTTGCAAATTGATTGAACATATGCAGTGCAACCCCAGAACTCAGAATTCAACAACCCAAAAAAAGATATGTAGATATATATATAAAAAAATTACTACATCAAGTCAACACACATAGGAAATGCTTTCAGTAATCTCAGAATGAGCACAAAGTGGCTTTTTCATTTAGACTAATGGGCCATACACACTATAAGATTTTCTGAAGATTTTTTCCTTTAGATTTACCAAAACCAGATAATATGAGGTCAAACCTAAACACTTTCAATTTGTATGCAATCTGGCAGGCCCTTGCACTACATAGAAAAGGTAAATCTGAAGGAAAAAGTCTTCAGAAAACCTTATAGTGTGTATGGCCATACATGATCCAATTTTCTTACAATTTTCTTACAATTTTCTTGAAATTTACCTTCAAGTATGTAGTACAAAGGCCTGCCTAATTGGATAAGTGAAAGTGTTGTTTAGCTTTGACATCACATTATGTGGTTTGTGGTTAATCTATCAGAAAATTGTACAACAAAAATTGAACATGTATGGCCATACACACTATAAGATTTTCCGTAGACTTTTTCCTTCAGATTTACCTTTTCTATGTAGTGCAAGGGCCTGCCAGATTGCATACAAATTGAAAGTGTTTAGGTTTGACCTCATATTAGCTGGTTTTGGTAAATCTAAAGGAAAAAGTCTTCAGAAAATCTTAAGCCCCGTACACACGTACTGATCGTCGGCCGAACGATCGGCTGTCTTTTGTCCAGGGCTGTCCTGTCTGTTGAAAACTGCAAAAGACTGCACACGAATTTTGTCGGCCAACAACAGACGACTGCAGAAGTGATGTCATGTGATGGTTAACTTTCCCTGTGTTTTTTCTTTTCTGAGCATGCCCAGTCTTGCAAATCAGCCGATTGTCGGCCGAATTCTGTACTGACTGGCGAACAATCGGCCGTTCTGGTGTTGGCCAACAAAAATTTTAATGCCTGCACGACAGATTCTGTTCGGCCGAAAATGCGCTGTCGGCTGTCGGAAGCATCATACTAACAAGCCTACAATCGGCCGATCGGTCGTTGGCCGAATATTTACGGCCAAAGATCGGTACGTGTGTACGAGGCATTATAGTGTGTATGGCCCATTAAGCTGGCCATACATGTTCAACTTTTGTTGTACAATTTTCTGGTAGATCTACCACAAACCACATAATGTGAGGTCAAAGCTAAAAAAACACATTCACTTGTATCTAATTAGGCAGGCCTTTGTACTACATACTTGAAGGTAAATTTCAAGAAAATTGGACAGAAAATTGTAAGAAAATTGGAACATGTATGGCCAGCCTTAAGCCTCGTACACACGTACCGATTGTCGGCCGTAAATATTCGGCCGACGACCGATCGGCCGATTGTAGGCTTGTTAGTATGATGCTTCCGACAGCCGACATCGCATTTTCGGCCGAACAGAATCTGTCGTGCAGGCATTAAAATTTTTGTTGGCCAACACCAGAACGGCCGATTGTTCGCCAGTCAGTACAGAATTCGGCCGACAATCAGCAGATTTGCAAGACTGAGCATGCTCAGAAAAGAAAAAACACACGGAAAGTTAGCCATCACATGACATCACTTCTGCAGTCGTCTGTTGTTGGCCGACAAAATTCGTGTGCAGTCTTTTGCAGTTTTCAACAGACAGGACAGCCCTGGACAAAAGACGGCCGATCGGTCGGCCGACGATCAGTACGTGTGTACGAGGCATTAGTCTAAATGAAAAAGCCACTTTGTGCTCATGCTGAGATTATTGAAAGCATTTCTTATGTGTGTTGACTTGTAAGAAACTTTGATCATGGATGGCC
This sequence comes from Pelophylax lessonae, assembly GCF_965119305.1. NCBI lineage: Eukaryota > Metazoa > Chordata > Amphibia > Anura > Ranidae > Pelophylax > Pelophylax lessonae. Next base: position 464,902,893 of record NC_138769.1, read on the forward strand.
AGCCAAACACTCATTCATTAGTGAACTGGTGATTTTGGTTTAGGAACCAACAGACCCAATTAATTACTTTGCTGGGCGTTTCCTATACTGGGTGGGTGTAGTTTAACCAAGGTTATATAAAGGGATGTATGAGATCATATCATTTGGCCTGTGGAAGGGCCACAGGTCTTTATGTCCGAATTTGCTTTTGGGGTGGGGGTTTGCTGACATGCCTAAAGATCCATATTGCAGTAAGTGTATTCTGTTGGATGAATACTTTTCATGCTCTAACTGTTTGGTATAGTTTTTGCAAAGTGTGTCTTTATGTACTCTATACATGTTTTTTTTTTATTTTCATGCCTCTGTGTAGCTGTATGTTTTACTGATTTGATGGTATTTAAATGAAAAGGCAGGCTCATGCAAACAATTAACATAAAAGTATGTTGGGTATGTTTTATGCTTAATACTAAGGTGTCTACAACTTATTTTGCTTGACTTTTGGATATTGTAAGCTCTATCTATCCATCATATGTTGTATCTTTGCACTGTAATTTGAATAAAAATTACTTGATTTGGGGGTTTGGGGGGGGGGGCATTGCACATTTCACATGCTTGCTTGAGTGATTACTGATGTTTTATACATGTTCAATAAAGCTTATTCATTTGTACACAGCTCCTGGTTTTTTGTTTTCTTTTCTTCATATTTGTCTAGATGTAATTCAGATATCTTTTGTGTCTGTTGAATGTAATCCATTTCTTGTATTTTTTGTGTGTGTGTGCAATGGCAGTACAGTATGAACTTGGGTAGGGTTTCTCCATTTACTCCAGCGAAGTGTGTG